>NC_143167.1:2023700-2178600 GCF_047325235.1 Durio zibethinus
TTTATTAATATTAAATTAAATTTAAATAACAAATAATTTCTATTAGTATAATAATAATCCAAATTAGATTATAGTCAATGAAATTGAGCTTAAAATTTTCTATCCAAGTCTAAACTCAGACCTATAAATTTAATTGATAGTTTAACTCAAGAACAATAGCATACATAATATTAATTTTATTATAGAGCAACAAAATTTATTTTTTTGTTAGTATAATAATATATTAATAAATCACATGATTGTTGTTAAAAATAATTTAATAATAAAATTGTGTGTTCAACATTTTATTTATTTTTTTAATTTCTCATTTTCAACTAAAGTTCATGCAAACTTCTCTCTTTTCTTTTAATGTCCACAATAACAAGCTTAAAAGTATGTACTCGGTTAGTCGGTTCCATATTTTGGCGCAACACTTTCAAGGAAACAGCACCGCATCCACAGCGCGTGGGGGTGTTGAACCGACTCTTGTGAGTTGCATGAGAAAACGGCAAAGAATTAGCCAAGAAAAAAAACGGAAGCCAGCTTTGGCAAGAAACAAGATTTCATGGAAACGGAGAGAAAACGTGCAAAGAAAGTTGGCAACAAGAAGCAGTAGTGGTAGTCGTTAAAAGACTTGAAAAAGGTAGAAGAATACAATGAAGAGTCTTATCAGTAAATCAACGCGGTTCCAAATTAGATTAAAGGGGGCTTTCATAATTTCACACTTATTTTTTCCCCAGTCCTATTTTTTTTAATCTGGAATTTGGTCCCAACGATCGGCAATCACTTTCCTAGCTATTACCTCCCACTTGAATGTGGGTCCTTTCAAAACATATTACACTTAACAAATAGGATCAAGAAATTTCTTGTCGATTAAGTAGTAAAATAGTATAGCAAGTATGACGTATATTCCCAGGAGATTTCCTTGGTATTTATATTCTACTCGTTTCCTAATATTATAATTTTTTTCTATTTTTGTTAAGTTGCATAGAGCTTAATATCCTGACATTGATTATTTTACATAAAGTAAATACGCGTATTGTTTTAATTATATTTATGTTTAAAGGGTCTTTAGTTTAATAATTTATTTTCTCATTTGTAATTTCTTTTTTTTTAGTGAGAAATTATGCAACTACTGAATAATAGTATTAAAAAAATTTATGTGGTTCTTCTATACGTTTCCAATTGTCTATTTTTCATGGAAATTGGACAGCAGTTAAGAAATGTAACGAGTGTAAACATGAAACTTGCTGCTGAAAACCAATCAAAATAAAGATTTCTCTAAATGTATGAATGATTTTTTTTATGAATAAAATTTAAATTTAAAAATAAAAAATTTTAAATATTTAGATTTAAAAATTTTAATTTATTAGATGTTTAGTCCAAAAAATAATTATATGAACTAATTAAGATAAAACTTATATTCTAAATAATAAATTTCCACTCAACTGCTCATGTATCAGTTGAATACAAATAATTAGCTGTGATTATTTGAATAAAGACTACTTATATTTGATTTTGGAGAATTCCTTTGAATGTTATATATGGTAACGTATACACTATTATTATAATCACAAATCCCGAAACATAGAATTTTCTTTCCATGTTTTCTTAAATTTCACAAATTTTTTATATTAAAATTTTGGGTTCAAATTTTATCGATGATCACTTATTAAAATTATTTCAAATACATATAATTATTTGTTTTAAATTATCAAATATAACATATTTTATTTTGACATTAAAAACTAAACAAACTATCTACACCGAATATTTTTCTTACCAAAAAAGAAGTTTCAAACCACGTTATGTAATGTACATGTGACAAAATTATAAAAGCTTCTTACTCTAGAATCTTGTGCCATATTTTCAGGTACCTAAGATCAAAAGGTTGTTTAAGAATTTAGACATTAAATTTTCAATGATATCTTAAATTTCCACTCACCAAACGGTCTTTTATTTTAGTCGTGGATGATTCTTTGATCATAGTTTTCAGACTTTTAAATTACTATTATAATCAAATATTATATTATATAATTAATTAATTAATCAAATTATAAATTAATTAAAGAATTATAATAATATTGTCAGGTTGTTTGGTTCTTATTTTTCCGTTGCTTAAGACACGTTTGAGCATTTGTCATGTTTTCCTAAACAAATTGAGTTTGAACATATTGGAAATTTAATTACTCAATAATTAAGATTTGAAAATAATAATTAATTAAATCTTAATTTAGATAACATACAAACTGATTAGTTTCTTTCATATAAAATTTTTGCATTTTTTTTTTTGTCTTTTGTAATATGTTTATCTTTCGAACTTAAAATTTTTAATTTTAAAATCGATTCAAGCATCAATAAATTAATACCTTATTCACATCATTGGGGAATATTTGACTATTCTTAATTGATTTTAATGTTGGATCCATGGAAAAGAAAAACAGGTAGCAAAATTTATAGAAACAAAAAGTAAAATGTAACGAAAAGAATCGAAAGGTCTTTCTCAATCCACGTCAATAGCGAAATATTCAAATGGATTATTCTGAATTACTTTAGATAGACTATTTTATGAACAAGTCATAAAATTTGACAATCGGTTGATGATGGCAGAGGATAAGAACAAAATTAAGTACTACTTTTTACTTGGGGAAAGTGTCTGCTGGGCTGCTGGCTTTAACAAATCAAGATGAAAAATAAAATAAAATAAAAAATTTGAAGAAGAGGAATTTTCTTATATCTTTTAAAATGTAATATCCTTCCTTTAAATTCAGAATCTCAGGCAATCTACCAAAGACAACGGCAATTATACTACTATATAATCTCACGTAAAGAATATTGACCATTTATAGCAGTGATGGATCTTAACATATAACTTAGAGGGAGCTAAATGATAATATATATTTTATTTTATTTTTTTCTAAGATGTATTTTATCATACTTATTAATATATATAGAGGCAAACAATATACTAATAAAAACATGATAAAAACATCAAATTATAAAACAAAAATATTACTATGACAATGTTATACTTGTAATAATAATATGATTAATAATTAATGTTGAATTACTAATTACACATTTTTTTTAAAATTATTTTGACAATTTAAAAATAAAATAAAAAAGTATGAATAAATTAATCATTCAAAAAAACTAAATATACTTATAAAAAGGATGAAGATGAAATTTTGATACTAGAAGTTTGGTGTTTTCTGTTCTTTTGTAAATATTAAATGCTTAATTTAGAATTAAATATTTGGGTAGTTACTCAATTAAGGATTAAATGCTTTTTTTATATGATAAAAATTAAATATTATCGAATTGTAATAATGTAAGATTTTTTATGATAAAATTGAGAAAGTGTATTACAAATACCATCAACTCAAGTGAAACATTGAATTACTCGGCACACGTCATTTTTGCAGTGTGGCAAGTCAATTGTGTTTTTTTTTTTTTTTTATTGATGTGGCAATATTGTTGTTCACATATTCAAGATAATAAAATATCAGTTTAAATTATAATTTTAAAAAATTAGTTTAATTAATTAACTTCTAAAAAAAATTTATCTCCCCCAATCCTTTCCTCATGTTACCTTCTTTAGAAACTCTTCTAAAAGTCAATGACTTTCCTTCTTTTGCTTTGCTTGTTTTCCATAAAAAAATTGCAATAAAATTTCAATGTTTTTCTCATTTTTCTCCCTTTAAGTTTTCAAATAATAATAATAAAAAAAACTCAACAGCCCAAACGCTGCCAATTTCATTCATAGTAATTAGACTTGGAAAACCATAAAGGTTTAACCTTGAATTAGAATCACAAAGTTTTGAATCAACAAAGATTCTTTTCATCTTCTTTTGTGGCAAAGCTAAGGTTATATTGATTCAAGGTAAGATCATTTTTTTAATCAAAACCCTACAAATAGAAAAATTAGGAAAAGGGTTTTAGCTTTGGATTTTAGGCATTATCTATTGGAAAATCAAAGTTTTATGAGTGTTTGGTTGTGAAAAAAAATCTTGAATTTTGCATGGATTCTCTTTTAAAAGTCTGTAAAAAAAAGATAAAATGGTATTTCCAAGATGTTCGCTTGAAAATGGCTTCATTTACTCTATAAACTTCCACAATGCTTGTGGGTTTTGCTTTTTAGTTGAGCTTTTTAGGTTTCTTTTAACATTAGTTCTTTTTTGAAAGTAATTCTGGGTTTTGATTGTTTGTTGAATTATATCATTTTGATATTTTTTAAAGCAATAAAATAGAAAATAAAGAAAAAAAATATTTAAAATGTTTTTAAAACTCAAAGAAATTTTACTTCATTTTTATCTGCTAAGCTTAACAACACGTGCTTTTCATAGTCACAATTTCGTTTAAAAAAGTCTTATATTGTTATAAGTCGATAACGTTTAATCCTTATTTGTATAAATAAAATGTTTAGTCATGAATTGAGCAATCAAGTAACCGTTTACTCCTAAATTAAGCATTAAGTCATATGAAAAAGTAAACCATGGTTGTTATGTGTTAATATAAACTAATCGCACTCCTTTATAATATAACATCCAGTTCCTACACCCACCATTTTCACTCAAAACCAACTTTTCATTTTCCTTGTAATGGCTTTATTTGGAATATAATTCAATATTTGAGAAAAAAATAAAAGAAAAACTTACCAATAAATTATAAACCTGTTTTTTTGGATTACTTAATTTGCATACATTGTAACTTGCAATACATGGCTGATGACAGAGATATCAATGCAATGTTATATCATTGGCCTATCAAGCACATGATTAAATTGTAATGATTGTATTTAATTACATAATGAAATATGTATTTTGGGTGATCGTGTTATCCAATAAGAGATGTCTTGAAATTTTGACAGATGATTCCATTCATTTACATTCCTGAAATTTTGATTTAGCATAAGTAATGAGCAAAGTTATAATATTATACCTTAATTTAAAGTTAATTTTTGACAAATTATAAGGGAAAAAAGAAAATATCCCAAAATAAATTTATATTTTTTCCTTTGCTTTTTGTATTTTCTTACAAAGCTATATTTAGTTTTTTTTTTTTAAAGTTTATTCACTTATCAGTTATAACTGAAAAATAACAGTTTTTGTATTCTTAAGAGAAAAAACCTACAATCAATGTTCTTTACTCATTTCAAACAATCTTCTTCACTAAGATTGCAATGGTGAAGGCTCCAAACCTGATTAGATTTGATCAAATTGCTGAAATTAGTTTTTTTTTGTATCGTCACTGCAAAAACCACCTACTGTCTAAAGAGAACTGCATTTACAATGTAACATTTTCTTTCTTTCTTCATTTGTTTGCAAAAGAATAATATAACATTTTTTTTCTTTCTTCATTTGTTTGCAAAAGAATAATCTAACTCTATTTTCATTTGAGAATAAAGTGCTTGGGAAACTCATATGCCAGAATTCATAAATATTTCATTGTTTATAACATTTTTGCTTTGTTAGTTCCTTACATTTATGATAAATCATTTGTTTGATATGTAATGTAAACCTAGTGGATGGTGTAGACACCCAATTGGGTCCGGGCCCAGATCAATTGGGCCTGACCCAAATGGGTAAGGCCCATTTCAATCCTGTATATTTTTTTTCTTCTTTTGTATTTTATGTATTCTATTATTATTATTATTATTATTATTATTATGTATATCTTTATTTATTTATTTATTTTTATTCAGATTAGATTTATATGTATTTTATTTATACAGTTATATATTATTATTATTATTTTTTGTGTAATATATTTTTGGGTTTATCTTATTTTATTTGTTATTATTTTTTTTTAATCATCTGTTAATTCTATCTTCTTTTTCTCGAATTATCTGATATTATTTTTAATTTTTAATTTTTGATTTTCTTTTCTAATTATCTAGTCTTTTTTTTATTTTGATTTTGGAGGGCTGAGATTGAAGGCTGAAGAATCCCATTGGAAGTGGGAATTCAATCAGAAGAGTCCAGTGGGATTCAAAGATTGAATTCCCGTCCAAGGAGGAATTGGGATTGATCAGAAACTCCTGATCAATCCCTATATAAAGCACCTCCTGGAACAGTTCAAAAACACACAGAAAACAGTAAGCAAAGCTACTGATTTAAGAGAAAAGGAGGCGTATAGGAAGCTAGGAAAAGTTTAGGAGTGTTCTGGGAGTGAGAAAAAAATTTTTAGAAATTTTTGGCGAAAATTTTTTCTGGAAATTTCTGGGAAATTTCCAGATTCCGGCGAAAATTCCGGCGAAGTTTGAATTTTCTGGCGAAAATTCCGGCCAACATTGAAGTTTCCGGCGACCTGCCCAGTTTCTGGCGAAAAATCCCAGAAACCGGTGACTTTCCGGCCAACTTCCGGTGAAATTTCCAGATTCCGGCGAAAATTTCCAGAATCCGGCACCGGTGTTCTTCGGTTTCTAGAGAGAAGGGAGAGAAAAAGGAAGAAGAGAGAGAGAGGGGGAGGAGCGTTCTGTCGAAAAACGGAGGAAGGTGCCTTTTATACCCTCCTAAAACGACGTCGTTTTGGCCTTAAGTAACCCAGAGGATCCGCGCGTTTTGCCGCAACCCGACCCGACCCGGGCGTCGACCCGCTTTCTGACCCGCGCGTGCCAGCCCCCTCCGAGTCGAGCCGAGCCGAGCCAAGCCGCCAAGCCGCTCCCCCCGAGCCGTTTTCCTGCCTTGAGCCGAGCCGAGCCGAGCCCCGAGCCGAGCCGCTCCAGGTTTTTTTTTTTTTTTCTTTGAATTTTTTTATTTTATTTATTTCTTTGTTTATTTTAATTTTTATTTATTAGATTAGGTTTATGTAATATTCTTTTTATTTATTTTTTATTATTTTATTTTCTTTAAATAAAAATAAAAAAATTCCAAAAAAAATATATTTTTAGGGAAAAGTTGAAAGTATCAATTTTCCTTAGAAATAAATTTCCAAAAAATATTTTTGGGAAAAAGTTGAAAGTATCAATTTTCCTCAGAAATAAATTTCAAAAAAAACATTTTTAGGGAAAAGTTGAAAGTATCAATTTTCCTTAGAAATAAAATTCCAAAAACTATTTTTGGGGAAAAGTTGAAAGTATCAATTTTCCTTAGAAATAAATTTTCAAAAAAAGGGTTTTGAGGAAAAGTTGAAAGTATCAATTTTCCTTGAAAATCGAAATTTCCAAAAAAAATATTTTTGGGGAAAAGTTGAAAGTATCAATTTTCCTTAGAAATAAATTTTCAAAAAAAAGGGGGTTTTTGAGGAAAAGTTGAAAGTATCAATTTTCCTTGAAAATCGAAATTTTCAAAAAATATTTTTAGGAAAAAGTTGAAAGTATCAATTTTCCCTACAAAAAAAAATCATTCTTTCATTCCTTTCTATCTTAATTTTGATTTTGTTTTTTTTTTCTCTTTCTTTAAATAATCCAACGACGGAGCCTCTGTAAGTGAAACAGTAGTTTTTCTTGCATACTCTTGAGGTGAGGGAATTTTCTCAAATTTCTGCTAAAAGTATTAGAGTCAATTGAGAAAAGTTTCCAATAATTAATTACTTGGTAAAATTTTAAGGCTTTTGGATAACATAAATTCAAGCTGGTACCATCTTTTGATGGGCGTTGTGAGGGTGCTATAACCTTCCTCACACGTAACCGAACTCCCGAACCCTGTTCTGGTTAGCAGACCTGAACCTATTATTTTAGGGACCCTTAAGCTTAGGTGTTCCCTGAAAGGACAGATTCCTTAGGTGGCCAATCACACCTAGATAAAAAAGATTAGTGGCGACTCCCAAAAGTCAATGTCTAGCGATAGATCCCCGGATCTAGACGTTATGACAGCTTGGCGACTCCACTGGGGATCTTGAGAGTCAGGCCAGCAAATAATTTGTGTTATCCAAAAGCAAAATGGAATTGAACCTTGTTGTATATATATGTTGTTATTCATTCATGTTTTAGTTACCTTGTTAATTATGTCATTCATATGCATGTGCATAACATGAGCTCTATACCCGAGCTCCGTTCCTCTAGGAGGGAGTAAAGTACCTATTGCTTTCGTGCGGTCTAATGCCTCCGCAGTGGCTAGCGAAATACTCCCACTCAAATTGAACCTTTTCCGCTTGTAGCCTGTAATGGGTGAGGATTAGGGTACCTTACTAGTCTGTGATGGACAAGGATGTAAGGAACAATTTGAGGACCTTTAGACTCTGACCTTAAAACCGCATATAGTGAACCTTAAGAGTGCCTAACCCATAGATAGAGCCATCACTCTTCCCTGTTAGAATTGACCAAAAGCTAAGATCCATCATTTTACATTGTGTGATGTTTAAATTTATTTTGTTATTTATTCTTTTTCTGGGTATACTAACCTTTTTTTTTCTTTTGCATTGGTTCATGTGCATATCATAAAGTTGCATAAAGAATATTTGCCTGAAAAACGATCTTCAACAAATTTTTTTATGGATACCAATGAACGCCTAGTTTGTTCTTCATCAGTATTAGCACCCTGTGGGACACCTAACGAAGTAAGGGCCCTGTCAGAAAAGACCCAACTGAAGATGGGAGATTGCTTGCCAATTGGGTATGAGTCTACTTTGTCTCAAGAAACATCTATCCTCCTCAAACAGAATAATTTAGAAGATTTGGTTGATATCTGAAAGAAGATGAGTCCGTCAAGACAAGAGCAGTTTTGTCAGAAACATGGGCATATAGCACACCTTTTAGCAGTGGCTGTTGATGATCAACTAATTAGAGCTGCAACACAATTCTGGGATCCTGCATACAGGTGTTTCATCTTTAATGAAGCTGATATGACTCCCACCATAGAAGAATATTCGGTCTTGTTGGGTTTGCATCTCAAGACTCCTGACAAGATATATGTCAAAAAGCATAAGTCAGGATTTCGTAAAAGTCTGGCTCAACTCATGGGGATAGACAAGGAAGTTATGGATTCTCATACAAAGAAGAAACAGGAACAGGTTTGCCTACCTTGGAAGTTCTTTCATGAGTTTCTGATGCAACATGCCGGTGAAGAACGATGGTTAGACATATTTGCCTTGGCTATATACGGACTGGTAATCTTCCCAAAAATTTTGGGACATATTGAGATAGCAGTGATTGATTTCTTTGAGAGTGTGATCAATGGCTGTAATCCTTCAACGGTAATATTAGCAGAGACTATCAGATCTTTGAGTTATTGTCGTCGAAATGGAGGGCGCTTCATAGGATGCATACAGCTATTGTACGTATGGATGAAAAGCCATTTTGAACAAGGAAATGGGGCTTTCTCGAAGATTTATATCCGTAATCGCTTTTCGATCAAAGAGTTCTGTGAAAGTGGGTGGTCAAAGCAGAAGTCTAAACAAGAATGGATAACTTTCTTGCAAAAGTTGGAAGGTGCCAGAGTGAGATGGTTAGTCCCATGGATGAATCGAGAGCCTATGTTATACCAATGTGAAGATAGTACAGTGGTTCCACTTCTGGGTTTATGGGGAGTGACGAATTATGCACCGCTCTTAGTGAGGAGACAATTGGGGGGAGAACAGTTTATTCCTATGACTTATGGGCTTCATCAGTTAGATTTCTCTTATAGTGAGCCTAAAGCATTTCAGAGGATGAATGGGATGATCAAAGCATGGAAAAATCCCCGAAGAGTGAGTCCTGGACCATTCACTGATAAGGTCACCCCAGGGTATTTGGTTTGGAGAGCAAAGAGAAGACAAGAAATGGTATTCACTTATGAAATCCCTCAACAGCCAACAGAAGAAAAACTTGAAGAGACACCATCAGATTTAGAGCTGACAACAAAAGAATTTGAGTCTGAAAAGAGCCAGTTAAAGCAAGAGATTCAGAAACTTCAAGAAGAAAAAGCCCAGTGGAAAGGTAGAGCCGAAAGGTATGAAGTTGAAGTTCACAAGATTGCTAGAGAACGTGATACAGCTACTGAAGATCTAGCAAAGTTACACCAGGAGCATAAGAGGCTATGTGTGAGGGAAAGAGCCAAAGGGATAACCATTACCGAGCTGACTGAGGAAAATACAAGACTGAAGCAAGAGTATGCCGAATTGGAAGAAGAAAGTACCGAAGCACAGGCAGAACTTAACATGCTGAACAGTTATTTGAGCGGGCTAAGTCAAAGGTTGGAAGAACAAGGAGATCGTATCGCTGCATTGGTCAGAGAACATAGAGAATTATCATACCAAGTCTGGTGTGGTAAAAGAGAGAACCTAGGAAGGCAAAAATACATTGAGCACTTAACAACCCAGATCCATAAAGGGGTGTGTAAGGCAAGAGAGATGGTGGAAGAGGCAGAAGCATTAAGACAAGTAGTGGCCCCAGTAGGAGAACATGGACAGCGTCTGTTGAACTTCATAGAAGAAGCCAAAGCCCAGTATGAACAGATCAAACAATTTTATGGCTATAATTCTAGAGGGATAAACTCAATGTAGATCAAAGTTTTTTGGAATAAATTGAATACCGTTTTGAGGCAAATGTTCTTTGCATACATGCATTTCTCATTCATTACATTTCTCATTCATTACATTCTCATTCATTGCATTCTCAAAATAACCATGTGATGATCATGCCAATTTACTGATTCTAAGATATGGTACTCAAGGTTCCAGGATAGCTCCGTCTAGCAAAAATCCTACTCATCGATTCAACACCAGATTCAGAGTAAGGCAAATGGAGCAGGAAAATTCCCAAAGATTTGAAAAGATAGAGAAAGCCCAAGAGAAGATTGAGGGTGAGCTAAGCAAGATTCTGGAGGCTCTTAATAACATGAACAAAGGAAAAGGAGTTGAAGGAAGTACAAGCCAGCAAATTCCCCCATTACAAGAAATAGCTGACCCCCTGTACCCTCCAGGTTTTGGCCCACCTCAAGCTCAGTCTGCTCAAGAGGTCCCACCACAACACTTCGCATATCCAACATATCCTGGAATGCCATCGACTTTCAACCCCGGGCAGTATAATAGCTATATAAATCCTGTCTTCACTGAAAAGGCAGTAGAACCAATTCCTGATCTAGATGATTTAAAAGAGAAGGAGAAGGAAAAGATGAGAATAGAGGCTGAAGAAAGTTCCAAGATTAGCATGCTAGAGCAAAGGCTAAGGGCTGTGGAAGGATTTAGCTTCTATGGGTCAGTAGATGCCGCTGGGCTCTGCTTAGTTCCTGATGTGGTTATCCCCCATAAGTTCAAGGTACCAAAATTTGAAAAATATGATGGTACAAAGTGCCCCAAAACCCACATCACCATGTATTGCAGGAAGATGGCAGCTCATGCACAGGATGAGAAACTCTTGATGCATGTTTTCCAAGACAGTCTTACTGGCTCTGCGGCCAGATGGTATGTTCAACTGGACAGGACTCGCATTCGCTCTTGGAGCGATATGGCGCATGACTTTATCAGTCAATACCGACATATCATCGATTTGGCTCCAGATCGTTTGTCTTTACAGAATCTGGAGAAAAAGACAAACGAATCTTTTAAAGAGTATGCCCAGAAGTGGAGAGATATTGCTTCTCAGGTACAACCTCCTCTGACCGAGAAAGAAACTACAGTGCTATTTGTTAGCACTTTAAAACCTCCCTATTATGAAAAGATGATAGGGAATGCAACAAAGAATTTTGCCGATATGGTAATTTCGGGAGAAATCATTGAGAGTGCCATCAAGAATGGCAAGCTAGAAGGGAATGAAGCATCTAGCAAAAGAATCCCATAAGAAAAAAGAAACTGAAGCTCAGGCTGTGAGCTTTGATAGACAGCAACTTAGGGGTTATTCGCCCTACCCCCCACCAGAATATCTGCCCTATCACCCCACTGTAAATAACACTTCTTTTCACCCATACTAACCACCATACCCCCAAACCTATCAAACCTCTCATAGACCCCAAAACACCATGTACAGTTCTAACATTCAACCCACCCCAAAACCACAAATTCGCCCAACTAACGCTGCTGGTGGCTCGCGGGAGCAACGAACCACTCGTGAAAGACCTATTTTTGACCATATTCCCATGACCTATACGAAATTATACAAGGAGCTCTACAACAATCATTTGATTGCTCCAAGTAAATTAGAACCCCTCAAGCCACCTTACCCAAAGTGGTATGATCCCACCGCCCACTGTGACTACCATTATGGGATTGCTGGTCACTCCACCGAAAATTGCACTACCCTGAAATATAAAGTGCAACGGTTGATTAAGGATGGGATGATCTGCTTTGACACTGGAGGGATGACTGCACCAAATGTTAGTGGCAATCCTTTGCCAAATCATAATGTGAATGCTATAGGTGAAGAGCATGAGCGCCATGTGAAGAAATAAGTGGTAGATATTAAGACACCTCTCGATCAATTGTTTGATGTCTTACGAAAGGCAGACATGATGTAACTGGTAAGTCCACACAGCTATCATGGAGCATATATAGCTGGTACTAGTTGTAAGTATCATAGTGAGGCAAGAGGCCACTCCATTGAGACCTGTAAACAATTTCACCGAGAGGTGCAAAAACTCCTGAATTCACATCAGATAGAGGTCTACGAAGAAAAAGAAAGCTTGAAGAATGCTGAGGTGTGCATGAATGATAGGCCTGAAAAGCTGTTTCCCAAACCAGTGACAATTCGGTGTGGAAACAAACCAAAATCAGTCATAGACAAGCTCCTCCCTAGGCCGGTAACTTTTAAAGTCCCGACTCCTTTCCCATACAAAGATGATAAAGCTGTACCCTGGAGATATGGATGTGACGCTGTAGTGCAGGGGCAAAAAGAAGAGGTCTCCAAAGCCGATGCTTTTAACATTACTGGTGTAGGAGGCATTACTCGAAGTGGGAGATGTTACACCCCAGAAATGCTAGAGAAGGCTAGAAGAGAGAAGGCTAAAGAAGGAGAAAGATGAAATAATCCAGAGATAGAGCCTGAAGAAGATCAGCCAAAGCCAGTATCAGAAAGGGAGGTTTGTGAATTCCTGAAGCTGGTAAAACATAATGAATATTCAGTTGTGGAACAGTTGAATAAAATGCCAGCTCGAATTTCATTGTTATCACTGTTGCTGAATTCAGAGCCACATCGAAATGCCTTGCTGAAAGTGTTGAATCAGGCATACGTGGCACATAACGTGTCTGTCGAATATGTGAATCACTTGGCTGGAAACTTAGTCATGCCAAATCATATTTCATTCAGTGATGATGAGATTTCTTTGGAGGGAAAGAGAAATGCTAAGGCCTTGCATATCACAGTAAAGTGCCAGAGCCATATCATAGCTAAAGTCCTTATCGATAATGGTTCTGCCATCAATGTCATGCCTATGTCAACTTTGGTAAGGCTACCCATCGATTATTCTCATATGCGAGATAGTCAGATGATTGTGAGAGCCTTTGATGGAACCAGAAAAGAAGTCCTGGGGGATATTGAGATGCCCTTACAAATTGGGCCGTGCACCTTCAATATAAAATTTCAAGTGATGGATATCTCTCCATCCTACAGCTGTCTGTTAGGAAGGCCATGGATTCACATGGCAGGAGCTGTACCCTCTACTTTGCATCAGAAGATCAAATTCAATGTGAAAGGTCAATTAGTAGTGGTAGTTGGGGAGGAAGACATGCTAGTGACCCAACCATTGAACACTCCATATGTAGAGGCTGCCGAAGAAGCATTGGAATGCTCCTATCGATCTTTTGAATTGGTCAATACTGTAGGTGAAGGATTTCAAAGTCAGCCTTTTTCAAAGATAGTGGTGAGCCAAGTCATCAACAAAGGCTGGTGTCCAGGACTAGGGCTAGGCAAAAATTTACAGGGAATCAAAGAACCTCCAACAATAGCAGACAATAGCGACAGGGTGGGCCTAGGCTATGAGATGGCAGAGTGGGAAGTCAAAAGAAGGCCATCAAGAAAAATAGCTAGACTGATGTTTATCCCACACTTGTATGAAACCTTCAGACCTGGAGGATTCATGTACCCAGTTGCAAAAGAAAGTGTGGAAGACGATTTTGCCCAGTTAGCCATTAATGCTGTTGAAGATGAAATGGGAGCTAATCAAGAGGAGTGGGTTCGCCTTTGTCCACAAGACTATGAGCTGAACAATTGGAGTGCCATTGAAATGCCTCTGACTTTTGATTTTGATTCAATGTAATAGTAACATCTCAATAGCTTTTGCCCAAGGCTATGGGGTGATCTTTTTTGTTTGGGCCATTCATCATTTATTATTTTTAATAAAAATTAGGAAGTATGCATTTTCATTCATTTCTTCTTGTGTCTTCATTTTTTTTTTTCATCTCTCCAAGCACATCTTGCCAACATATCCCCATTTCATTCAATTGCAGGTCTTTAAATGAACATGAAGATAATCATGATAACAATCAAGAGGTTAGCTTTGAGAATTCAATCAATACTGATGAACTTGATAATGAAGAGAATTTTGAAGAATATGTTATGCCTCCGGACCTAATGAGGATGGTTGAACAAGAGAATAAGCCAATTGAGCCTCATCAGGAGGTAGTGGACTTAGTGAATCTAGGAGATGAAGAGAATAAGAAAGATGTCAGAATAGGTACTTCACTTACATCTGAAGATAGGCGACGGTTGGCAGATCTACTTCGTGAATTTGTAGATATATTCGCTTGGTCTTACCAGGATATGCCAGGACTGAGCACAGAGATAGTGGAGCACAGATTGCCCCTAAAGCCAGAATGTAAGCCAGTTCAGCAAAAACTGAGACGGATGAAGCCCGAAATGCTGCTAAAGATTAAAGAGGAAGTGAAGAAACAATTTGATGCAGGTTTTCTACAAGTGGCCAAGTATCCAGAATGGGTAGCCAATATAGTCCCAGTTCCTAAGAAAGATGGAAAAGTACGAATGTGTGTGGACTATCGGGACTTGAATAAGGCTAGCCCAAAGGATAACTTTCCTTTGCCTCATATTGACACACAGGTAGATAACACAGCTAAGCATTCAATTTTCTCCTTTATGGATGGTTTCTCAGGGTATAATCAGATAAAGATGGCTGCAGATGATATGGAAAAGACTACTTTTGTGACCATGTGGGGAACTTTCTGCTACAAAGTCATGCCTTTTGGGTTAAAGAATGCTGGGGCAACATATCAAAGGGCCATGGTAACACTCTTCCATGATATGATGCACAAAGAAATCGAAGTGTATGTAGATGATATGATTGCAAAGTCTTGTGGGGATGAAGATCATGTCACCAGCCTCAGAAAGTTATTTGAGAGGTTGAGAAAATTTCAGTTAAAATTAAACCCAGCCAAGTGCACCTTTGGGGTAAGGTCAGGGAAGTTGCTAGGTTTCGTGGTCAGTGAAAGAGGAATTGAAGTTGATCCCGGTAAGATACAGGCCATCCAGAATTTATCGCCTCTCAGCACACCAAGAGAAGTTCGAGGTTTTTTGGGGAGATTGAACTACATTTCTCGGTTTATCTCTCAGCTTACTTACAAATGTGATCCCATATTTAAGCTTCTCCGTAAGAATAATCCTGGGAAATGGAGCGAAGAATGTCAGGAGGCGTTTGATAAAATTAAGCAATATTTATCGAACCCTCCAGTGTTGGTGCCACCTGTTCCAGGGAAACCTTTAATCTTATACTTAACTGTATGTGAAAGTTCAATGGGATGTGTGCTGGGGCAGCAAGACGAAGCTAGCCGAAAGGAGATAGCTATTTACTACCTGAGTAAAAAGTTCACAGAATATGAATCCAAGTATTCTTCACTGGAGAAAATGTGTTGTGCATTAGCGTGGACTGCCAAAAGACTCAGACAGTATATGCTTTATCACACTACGTGGCTCATAGCAAAACTGGATCCCATTAAGTATATCTTCGAGAAGCCTTCTTTGTCTGAAAGAATTGCTAGATGGCAAGTAATGCTCTCGGAATATGATATTATATATATGAGCCAAAAAGCAATAAAAGGGAGCGCTATAGCAGAATTTCTTGCAGATCGTGCTACTGAAGAGTATGAGCCGATGAAGCTAGAATTTCCTGATGAAGACTTAATGACTATTTCTCAACTGGAGGAAGGGGGGCATGTAGAAAAATGTTGGAGAATGTACTTTGATGGAGCTGCTAATGCCTTGGGACATGGAATTGGGGCAATTCTGATTTCTCCAGAAGAACGATATTATCCTGTAACAGCGAGGTTAAATTTCAATTGCACAAATAACATCGCTGAGTATGAGGCATGTGTTATGGGTTTGCAAGCTGCTATAGAAAGAAGAGTAAAAGCACTGAAAGTGTTCGGAGACTCAGCTCTAGTTATATACCAGTTGAAACGAGAATGGGAGACGAGAGATTCAAAACTCGTTCCGTATCATAAGTATATTCTAGAGTTGACGAAACAATTTGAAGATGTCCAGTTCGATCACTTACCTCGAGAAGAAAATGTGATTGCTGATGCATTGGCTACTCTGGCTGCAATGATTCGAATTAATGATGACACCGACATTCAGCCCATCAAGTTAGATGTTAAGGATATACCAGCGTATTGTTCTAATGTAGAGGGGGAAGAAGATGGAAAACCCTGGTATTATGACATCTTACAATATGTCAAGGATCAGCAATATCCAGTTCATACAACAGAAAATGATAAAAGGGTCATCCGAAGATTGGCTATGAGCTTTTTCCTGGATGGGGATATCCTTTACAAAAGAAGCAAGGATCAAGTACTATTGAGGTGTGTAAATGAGACTGAAGCGAAAAAAATCATTGAAGAGGTGCATGATGGAATATGTGAGGCACATACTAGTGGACATATGATGGCAAGACAGATTATAAGAGCGGGATATTACTGGTTGACGATGGAGAATGATTGCATTGATTATGCTCGTAAATGCCATAAATGCCAGATATATGCTGATAAGATTCATGCTCCGCCATCTGCTTTACATGTTATGGCACCACCATGGCCATTTTCAATGTGGGGCATGGATGTCATTGGTCCAATCACCCCAAAGGCTTCTAACAGGCACAGATTCATTTTTGTGATGATAGATTACTTCACAAAATGGGTAGAAGCAGCTTCATATGCAAACGTGACACACTCCGTGGTTTGCAAGTTCATAAAAAAGGAGATTATCTGTAGATATGGACTTCCGGAGAAAATCATTTCAGATAATGCCAAGAATCTAAATAGCAAGATGATGCAAGAAATATGTGCTCAATATAAGATCAAACATCATAACTCGGCACCATACCGTCCAAAAATGAATGGGGCAGTTGAGGCAGCCAATAAGAACATAAAGAGGATTTTGGAAAAAATGACCGAGACTTACAAAGATTGGCATGAAAAGTTACCATTCGCATTGTATGCATACCGAACGTCAGTTCGCACCTCTACTGGGGCAACCCCGTTTTCTTTGGTTTATGGGATGGAAGCTGTACTACCAGTGGAAGTAGAGATACCCTCTTTGAGAGTTTTAAAAGAAGTTGAGTTAGAAGAAGCCGAATGGATTCGTGAACGTTATGAGCAGTTAAATTTCATAGAAGAGAAGAGATTGACTGCACTGTGCCATGGTCAGTTATACCAAAGAAGAATGATGAGGGCTCATGATAAGAAGACTCGGCCTCGTTGCTTTCGAGAAGGAGAGTTGGTTTTGAAAAGAATTCTCCCAATCCAGCACGATAGTAGAGGAAAATGGACTCCGAATTGGGAAGGGCCGTATGTGGTGAAACGGGCTTTTTCGGGTGGAGCATTGATACTGACTGAGATGGATGGAAACGATTTACCCCATCCTGTAAATTCTGATGCTGTGAAGAAATATTATGCTTGAAAAAAATACAAAAAAAATAAAAAAATAAAAAAATGAAAAAATGGAAAAAATGAAAAATGATGAAAAATGAAAAAAAATGGAAAAAATGGAAAAAAAGAAAAAAGTGAATGAAAAAGGAGGACTCAAGGCGAAAACCCAAAAAGGGCGGTTTGAGTCATAGGGGGTTGTCTAAGTTGAAAACCTGAAAAGGCAGCTTAGATAAGGAGGATACGGCATCGAATTTAAAAGTCTGCTGATATAGGGGCTAGCAAGTTCGGAAGAGTTCCAAGTTGTTAAATACATCAGAGGGTTGAGTTTTCAGAAAAGACTTTGAGAGGTGTTATCATGATTATCTGATTGTTCATTTTGGGCTTTGTCCCCATACCTATCCTTGTAATTCTTTTTTGACCAAAATTTGCCAATATTTTGCTAATAAGAGACATTCTATTCCATTCTTTGTGTCTTTTTTCTTATGACTGTTTCTCAACATTCAGATTCTTTTCTTCTTAATACCCCACCATTGAAGAAATGTGCAAATGCATTCTTACTTTTTGAATTTGAAATAATGATTGATGAATGAATAACAACAGGAAAGATTTTTACATTACATTGAATGAGTCAAGAGTGAAAAAGGCAGAATCGACATGTTCAGTTCCTAATTAGGAAATTGAATCTAGGAAGAGATTTCTTACAAGAAGAATGTGAGTGGAAGAGACAATTGAGAGCTACAACTGGTTCGATCTTAGAAGAGCAGTGCAATTGGATCCTTGAGGAATCAAAGGGCTTGACACCCAAGAAAAAAAGAGCTTGAGAAACTTGAGTACCATACATTGAACAGGAATTAATTGGCCAACATTTGCATGGCATGCATTGAAATTCATATGCATTGCACAGCATACACTACTTTCAAGAGAATATAGTGTACAAATTCAAGAAGCAAGGGTGTTCCAACATCCCACATGAAAAAGACAGATATGAAAAGACTTTGCAAGTTTGAGAAGAAACTTGTCAGGTAAGTTCCTAATCCTTGAAATAGGATGTCTCTTGGTATCAGGGTTGATTTATAAGACCTTTGGGCATAATCTCCTGAAATCCCTTCAAACACAACTTTCAACTCCTTCGGACATGATTGTCTAGGAGTATTTACTTTTCCAAGTTCGTTGCCTCTGTTTAGAGGAGCAATTTACTTTTCAAAAGTCGTGGTGCCTCTGTTTAGAGGAGCAATTTACTTTTCAAAAGTCGTGGTGCCTCTGTTTAGAGGAGCAATTTACTTTTTCAAAGTTCGTTGCCTCTGTTTAGAGGAGCAATTTATTTTTCAAAGTTCCGTTGCCTCTGTTTAGAGGAGCAATTTATTTTTCAAAGTCGTGGTGCCTCTGTTTAGAGGAGCAATTTATTTTTCCAAAGTCGTGGTGCCTCTGTTTAGAGGAGCAATTTATTTTTCAAAGTTTCGTTACCTCTGTTTAGAGGAGCAATTTATTTTTCCAAAGTCGTGGTACCTCTGTTGAGAGGAGCAATTTACTTTCCAAAGTCGTGGTGCCTCTGTTTAGAGGAGCAATTTATTTTTTCAAAGTCGTGATGCCTCTGTTGAGAGGAGCAATTTACTTTTCAAAGTCGTGGTGCCTCTGTTGAGAGGAGCAATTTATTTTTCCAAAGTCGTGGTGCCTCTGTTGAGAGGAGCAATTTACTTTCCAAAGTCCGTTGCCTCTGTTTAGAGGAGCAATTTACTTTCAAAAGTCGTTGAGTCTCTGTTTAGAGGAGCTTCGGCCAAAAAAAAAAACCAAAAAAATAAAAAACAAAAAATCAAAAAAATCAAAAAAAATCAAAAAAATCAAAACAAAAATAAAAAAAATCAAAAATAAAAATGTTGAGTTGAGTCTTGATTGGGTGTCTACGTCTTTGCGCAATTTCTGTTTCACAGAAAATGTGCAAAGAGGGGCAGCTGTAGACACCCAATTGGGTCCGGGCCCAGATCAATTGGGCCTGACCCAAATGGGTAAGGCCCATTTCAATCCTGTATATTTTTTTTCTTCTTTTGTATTTTATGTATTCTATTATTATTATTATTATTATTATTATTATTATTATGTATATCTTTATTTATTTATTTATTTTTATTCAGATTAGATTTATATGTATTTTATTTATACAGTTATATATTATTATTATTATTTTTTGTGTAATATATTTTTGGGTTTATCTTATTTTATTTGTTATTATTTTTTTTTAATCATCTGTTAATTCTATCTTCTTTTTCCCGAATTATCTGATATTATTTTTAATTTTTAATTTTTGATTTTCTTTTCTAATTATCTAGTCTTTTTTTTATTTTGATTTTGGAGGGCTGAGATTGAAGGCTGAAGAATCCCATTGGAAGTGGGAATTCAATCAGAAGAGTCCAGTGGGATTCAAAGATTGAATTCCCGTCCAAGGAGGAATTGGGATTGATCAGAAACTCCTGATCAATCCCTATATAAAGCACCTCCTGGAACAGTTCAAAAACACACAGAAAATAGTAAGCAAAGCTACTGATTTAAGAGAAAAGGAGGCGTATAGGAAGCTAGGAAAAGTTTAGGAGTGTTCTGGGAGTGAGAAAAAAATTTTTAGAAATTTTTGGCGAAAATTTTTTTTGGAAATTTCTGGGAAATTTCCAGATTCCGGCGAAAATTCCGGCGAAGTTTGAATTTTCTGGCGAAAATTCCGGCCAACATTGAAGTTTCCGGCGACCTGCCCAGTTTCCGACGAAAAATCCCAGAAACCGGTGACTTTCCGGCCAACTTCCGGTGAAATTTCCAGATTCCGGCGAAAATTTTCAGAATCCGGCACCGGTGTTCTTCGGTTTCTAGAGAGAAGGGAGAGAAAAAGGAAGAAGAGAGAGAGAAGGGGAGGAGCGTTCTGCCGAAAAACGGAGGAAGGTGCCTTTTATACCCTCTTAAAACGACGTCGTTTTGGCCTTAAGTAACCCAGAGGATCCGCGCGTTTTGCCGCAACCCGACCCGACCCGGGCGTCGACCCGCTTTCTGACCCGCGCGTGCCAGCCCCCTCCGAGTCGAGCCGAGCCGAGCCAAGCCGCCAAGCCGCTCCCCCCGAGCCGTTTTCCTGCCTTGAGCCGAGCCGAGCCGAGCCCCGAGCCGAGCCGCTCCAGGTTTTTTTTTTTTTTTTTCTTTGAATTTTTTTATTTTATTTATTTCTTTGTTTATTTTAATTTTTATTTATTAGATTAGGTTTATGTAATATTCTTTTTATTTATTTTTTATTATTTTATTTTCTTTAAATAAAAATAAAAAAATTCCAAAAAAAATATATTTTTAGGGAAAAGTTGAAAGTATCAATTTTCCTTAGAAATAAATTTCCAAAAAATATTTTTGGGAAAAAGTTGAAAGTATCAATTTTCCTCAGAAATAAATTTCAAAAAAAACATTTTTAGGGAAAAGTTGAAAGTATCAATTTTCCTTAGAAATAAAATTCCAAAAACTATTTTTGGGGAAAAGTTGAAAGTATCAATTTTCCTTAGAAATAAATTTTCAAAAAAAGGGTTTTTGAGGAAAAGTTGAAAGTATCAATTTTCCTTGAAAATCGAAATTTCCAAAAAAAATATTTTTGGGGAAAAGTTGAAAGTATCAATTTTCCTTAGAAATAAATTTTCAAAAAAAAGGGGGTTTTTGAGGAAAAGTTGAAAGTATCAATTTTCCTTGAAAATCGAAATTTTCAAAAAATATTTTTAGGAAAAAGTTGAAAGTATCAATTTTCCCTACAAAAAAAAATCATTCTTTCATTCCTTTCTATCTTAATTTTGATTTTGTTTTTTTTTTTCTCTTTCTTTAAATAATCCGACGACGGAGCCTCTGTAAGTGAAACAGTAGTTTTTCTTGCATACTCTTGAGGTGAGGAAATTTTCTCAATTTTCTGGTAAAAGTATTAGAGTCAATTGAGAAAAGTTTCCAATAATTAATTACTTGGTAAAATTTTAAGGCTTTTGGATAACACAAATTCAAGCTGGTACCATCTTTTGATGGGCGTTGTGAGGGTGCTATAACCTTCCTCACACGTAACCGAACTCCCGAACCCTGTTCTGGTTAGCAGACCTGAACCTATTATTTTAGGGACCCTTAAGCTTAGGTGTTCCCTGAAAGGACAGATTCCTTAGGTGGCCAATCACACCTAGATAAAAAAGATTGGTGGCGACTCCCAAAAGTCAATGTCTAGCGATAGATCCCCGGATCTAGACGTTATGACAGATGGCCCAAAATTTGATGGTAACAAAATACAGATGCATTGCATTGGCTGCAGAATGCATCTTGAGATCAAAATTGTAAGTTCTTTAGTTAATGTCCTAGAACTGACTGAATTAGTTGGTATCTTTAACAAAATTTAGATATTTTTAGCATATTAACTACTGAAATTATCAAGTCTATATGAATCATTTGGTTCGAGATCTAGGAATGGAATATTTATACTTGATATTTAAGTGCATTTCAAATTTGAATTGCTGAAATAAAGTTAGTACATTTATGTTGATTTTGGATCAAAATTGTCTAGGGACACTATATTGGGATGGCCACCAACAAAGATAATACCTTACATAAATGATAACTATTAAGAGTCTCACTATATTTAGGTAAAAACTCAAAGGTTATTTTGCTTAATATATTATCTTATTTTAAAACATTTTTTCATGAAAAACCTCATTTATAAAACATATGCATGGTTTGCATGTGTATAATAATATATAATGTACACATAATAATTAAATATGAATTACAAAATGCAAATGCATGATAATTCAAGAATGTATGTAATGATAAAGTAAAATGGCATGCAAATGCATGAAAGGGATTAATGGTTGATTTTGAGATTGGTTCGGGTTCTTAGAGTTTAGAGTGGGGTTAGATATTGGGGATTAAGGTTGGTTTAGGGTTTAGGGTTGGTTTGAGGTCTATGAGTGTATGTTGATAAAAAATTACCTTTGAAAATTCCATGTCTTCTTTTTTTATTATTATCTAGTACATTTTTTACAGCCATTAGGATTAAGGAATGAACTTTCTTTTTCTATTTTCTCTCTAATTTCATTAGTTTGTATAAGTTTAAGAAAATAGTTTTCGACTTTTGTGTGTTTACAACACATAGTTATTAGAGTGATGAAGCTGGTTGATGGTTGATAAGGCTTTATCGTGAAAGAAGTAGACAACAAGAAGAAAATGAAGTTGCATGGGCCGAGCAAAAGTCATGCATAGGTTGAGTGAGTTGCATGAAGTTGGCACGTGAAGGATAGAAATAACAGTTTTGTGACAACTGTCTTTTAGTTAGTCTGATAAAATGAGAGTCTAACTGGATGAATTGTATTGCTTCCTTATTATTAAAGTATGGAGGTATTATGGGCCTTACACTATTCTTGAAAGATTGGCAAAGTGGTTTGTAAATTACAATTACCGAATACTTCAAAACTAATCAAGACAATAACTTTCGGCAAAAAAATTAACAAATTAAATCTTAATAATCAAATTCAAATGAAAGTTCATCTTTTTATTCATGAATGTGGTCTTTTTAAAAACATATATATGAACCATTCAGTCATGTTCCATTCGATAAAAAGAAAGCTCGTGTAAAAATGTGATATAATGATTTGTAAAAGAAAGCTCGAAAACTTTTAAAGGAAATATCCAAAACCACTAATTTAGAGTTTGATTCTTTTTCTTGCAGTAAGAGTTAATAGGGCAATTAAGAAAGAATAGAATTGGATAATAATTTTCAAGGGTCTATTTTAAAAATTAAAATAATGAATTCAAAATCAAAGAAAAAAAAACACTAACTCAGAGACCTTACCTATAATTGATACTACAATCAAATGTGGTGCTATTGACAGAGAATAGCTACTGCTATCATTGACTTAAAAATGATATTATTGGCTGGAGTAAGGATCATTGAATTGAACTCAAGGTAGAAAGAGAAAGAAAATTTTAATAATGAAAGCTCAAAAAAATAGGAAAGAAAGGAAATAGGTAGTTATTGGGAATTTGAGATGGGTTTAGAAGAATGAGGATAAAGGCGCCTAGATTTGGAGATGAATTAGGAGAGTGAGAGTAAAAGAGACGAGATAAGGCTAAATGAGTACGAAGAGTGGTGTTTATGGTTTCTTTGGTATATATATTTAAGGATATAATTGTAATTTTTAATTAATATAATAAAAATATATATGAAAATAAAAAAAAACTCAATTAAGCTTATGAGTTGCTCGAATTGAGTATTATGATGCTTGAATTCAACTCAATCGACAAGTCGAATTATTTGAGTTTGAGCTTAACTTGATAATAATTTAGTTAAATCTGAATTTTTTTTTAATCAAACCCAAATAACTTGCGAGTGCAAATGCATTATTCACACCTAGAGGTGTAGGATCGTAGGTGGCATAACATTTACATTTTTTGTGGTTTAATCTGTTTGTTTATACTTGAAAACAACCCAAACTTGAAAACCAACCTGTTTTCTTTAACAAGAAAAAAATATACAACATGCTTTTGCACTTTTAAGCTGTTGACATTATTAATATTCAATCTTTCAATGTGTTGAATTTATTTATTTATTACTATTATAACAAAATGGAAAAGGAATAATATAACTTATTAAGGTTAAAAAAAATTATATGAAACAGTTACCACATATCAATATGTATCTTTTTTATTAAAACCACGTCTCATAATCATATTATTAAAAAAATTAATTATTCATTACATGTTACATGCATAAATCTATTGAAAGATAATCACCATTTAATTGTTATATGTGATATTTAATAAATACTCCTACCATGTCACATATACAGATTTATTGAAAGAAATAATTGACATTTAATTATAACATGTGATTTTTAATAAATACTCTTTTTATCTCATTTTCTCTGTCCATTTTTACTTTTTGAGGTGTTTCAAAATTATGTTTTATTTATTTTATATATATAATTCTTATTTTTTTATATTTTAAAATTATATTTTATGATTTTTTTGTTATTTTTTAACATTAAAAATCATGAAATTTTAATTTTATAAAAAATTTTTAATTTTAATATTAAATATATTAAGTTAACTATTTTTAAACTCTATAAAAATTAATACAAAACAAAAAAATAGAGACGAAGAGAGTAGTTAATTTTTTCTAATAACATGAGAACGTGATATAATTTTAATGCGAAAAACATATATTAACGTGAAGCAATGTTTTATACATTCCTTACTCTTAAAATTATTATCTATTTTGTTATGTATTAATAAAAATTTTAATTATAATAAAATAATCTTTATTATAAATTTAAATAACCACTTTAATAGACAAGTGAAATAAATATATCAATAAATTAATATAAAGTTATAGAAATTTAGACATATAATTACAAGTCATATCCTATGGATCTTTATAAGAAATAACAAAAAGGACGATTTCAACTGGCGTTTTCTTCGAGGTAAAAAGCATAAGGCGTAAACAGCGGGATCTCCAGAAGCTAGAGAAGATGACGGAGCAACTGCTCTAAAACTCGGCTGCAAAAGTAGCGGGAAGTAACCCGACCCGATCATTTCCCTTGAAACGAACCCATTTCATTGATCAAAGAGTCCGAACTCCGAAACCACCAACTGAGAAAAAGAACCTTGAAACATTTCTGAAAGAGCCATAAAATGAGGAGCAAATCGTCACAATCGAAGAAGACGCCACCTCCGGCGGCTAAAGAACGAGAGGCCCACGATGCCAGCACAATGCAAGTGCGGATTGTGGAGCCCAATCCGACCTCACCTGTATTCAAATCACCTATCAAGTTGCCACGTGGTTGGGTCGTGGAGGAAAGGCCACGTGTTAACTCTGCAGCCCATCCCGGCCGAGTTGACAGGGTTTTTTCCTCTTCCTCTTCCTCTGCATGCATGCATGCATTTGTTTTGAGGTGTTTATCTGAAAGTCTTTAATTTGGTTTTATTTGCAAAACTCAAATGTGATAAATACGTTGTATTTTTTGAAAAAAAAAAGGCCAAAATAAATATCGAAACCAGACTTTCAGCCCCAGCATTCTTCTTGTTTCCGCAAAATATTGAGTTATTTGTGCAAGCAAATGTGCAAATTTCACAAAAAGAAGGTAATTTCAGTGTAATCTAATGTTGATCTTTGCATTTCTATTCTATTAATTTGGATGAAGATTTGTGGAAATCAAAGAAAATATTTGGGCTAAAATCCACTTTACCATTTGCGAATCCTAGTCTCCATAACTTATAAATAAGGGAAAGTATGCAGTATGTTTCAGCTTTAAAATTTGTCAGCAAGTTCATGTCCTGTTTGTTAGAAGACTCAAGGTTTTGAGAAATTTCGTCTTATTTTTTGCAGTATTACTCTGAACCTGGGTCTGGACGGCAGTTTCGTTCCCTCATTTCTGTTCAAAATTATCTATGTGAAGGGATGGAATATACTCCTTCAACCCAGAGAGTGAAATTTGACAGTAAAAATTCTGTGAGTTCTAATTGCTGAATGTGATTTCATGTTTTTGTTACCATGAGGATTAGTTATTTTCTTGCTTGTTTTGATCTCAGCAACTGTGCTATTATTCTAATTTGCAGATGCAAATTGTGCCGCATGTATTCAAGAGTGCTACACCATTCAGGCTGCCTCCTGGTTGGATTGTTGAGGAAAAGCCCCGTAGCAATGTTAGATATGCTGGAGTCATTGACAGGGTACTCTTGCATGCTTGACTTTTACTTTTAAGTTTTTAGGCTTTTTTATAACACCAATAATATATACAGATATTCCTGAATGATCCATAGTCTTATGGTTTTGTTTAAGTGTGCATTCAGTTCTTGCTTTCTGTCAATGAGATGTCTTTTTGTGTCTTTTAATTTGATGACTTAAGATAAGGCGCTTCTTTACAGTAGCAGAGGTTAAAGAAATACTCTTATCAATCTACTTTTAACTGAGTCAAGAAGAGAAAGACTGATATCCTGTTTACTTGTCTAGAAGTTCATTAAATTTCGTTTTGCAACTGAGAAATTTTAGAAACGGTAATCTGTCTGCAGTATTACATTGAGCCGGAGACAGGAAAGCGATTTCGTTCCATCATAGCCGTTGAGAGATACCTTGCAGAGATGGAAGCAAGTGCAGCTGCTACCGAGGTACTAAAGGCAGATGATGCATCTGAGCTTTTAAACTGTTGACTTTTGTTAAGGATGAATTCGTGGTTTTAATTTATAGTGCTGCCCTTACAGAATCCCGGTTATGGGAAATACATTTCGGGTGGGGACCGTTCCCCACAAATTGTTTTGAAATACCCAGAAGATGCCAAAAGAACAACAACCACCCCTGGGGTATTGCAACCACGCAAACGTTCCATGTTGAGTTAGAGAAATAACTATTTTAAAATTAAAAATTTACCAGTTGTGAACCTTTTGTTTTTCAGCCATCAAGAACTTCTGGTTCTCGGAAGAAACAAAAATCTAGTGTAGAGGTTGATCCAATGCTTGATTATACCAGCCCTCCAGCAAAAGTAAGGTGGGTCCTTGGTGGACCTGGTGGACGTCTTTGGAACCCATTTATAGGTGAATCTGTGGTTCCAGAATTTGTAAAGCAATCGTGGTCTGAGACATTCATATCATCCATCCAGGACAAATTTTGTTGAGTGTGTCTTTGAAGGTTTTTTGGCTCTACTCTTTTCAAAACCATTTTACAATCTGAATGTATCTTTGATAATTTGTCCTCCCTTGCACTATCTCTGAAATTTTCTTAACGAGATACACATTAAAATGAAAAAAAAAAAATGATAATGGCATGATGGTTTTCTGCAGTGTTTCCGCTAATTGTTAAAATGCTAAGAGTTAATTGGCACTGACTTAACACAATCTAATTAATAATTGAATCATAATCTGATTTCTGAAGATTGTTATTACAAGATGCAAGCTTTATAATTTGATTGGCCTCTTGCTGTTCTTTGGTTCTGCAGGTGGTAGCCACTGGCGATAGAGAAACTCTAGTTAAAGAATGTGCAGCAGGAAGTTGGCAACTTGGCATGAGCTTCTAGTGATGTCAGGTCTAGTTTGAATCCTGTTGTAATCTCTACAATTAGTGTAGATAACTCTGAGCCGTGCTTACTTGGTCACTGTGAAAACTGCTTGTTTTTGTTGGCTATGGTCGTGACTGAATGGCTCCAGTGAACTTTTCCACCGTACGGAATAGGCCTCAACTCGAGTGATTTTCAACTGTCACGTAGTTTTTAGGACCTTTTCGCGGACCCGACCTTAGCTCAGTTGGTAGAGCGGAGGACTGTAGTGGGATTAAAACCAACAGACAATCCTTAGGTCGCTGGTTCGAATCCGGCAGGTCGGATATTTTTTGTTTCTGTTTTTTAAGACTGGGCTTCTGACAAGGCCCGTATTTATGTAATGCTAACGTAGCTAAGTTAGTAGTGCTTTTTTCTTACTTTCTTGGCCATTGCCAGTCGGATACTTACATTACCTGCTAAGTGGAGTTTAAAAACAGCTTCATTGGTGGTAATGAGCTGACTTTTTTCACTGATAAGTTTCCTTCATATTAAATGGTAAAATTGCCTTTTTGCTTTTGTTGATGGTGTAACTTAAATGGGAATGTGGGATTAAATTATACAGTAACAGATAGTAACTAATCTCGAATTAAAGAAGTGTGGAACTTTGGTTGTTCTGATCTGAGGTCTTTATTCAAAGCAAAATAATAAATGATCACTGAATGCCAATGGTTTATTCAATCAAAATAAAACTGCTAACAAATTCCAGGAGACGTTTCCATTAGAAGATTGAAAACACTCGGGAAGGTTGAAGGGAGGATGAATAAGGTGACAATATGTAAAGATTCTCACAATCCAAAGGAGATAGTTTTTGGTTTTCATCAGGAGGTTTCCATCAACATCTGCTTTTGAAAAATTGATTTCCTCAGTCATACGATCAAGTCCATCACATTTGCTGTTTTCCTGGAAGAACCTTCTTCCTGCTGCCACGGCAGCACTCAACTTTGTTAGGGACTAAAAGACGAACTGACAGCATTCTTAGTTTTACACTTTAAATCCACGACATACGGAGAAGGTGAGCTAGACTCCACGGATCAGTTATCATCAACACCATCTGATAAAGAGGGATTTACAGATACTCGAACACTTGGGAGAAACAGGACACAGTTTTCAATCACCTCTGGACATTGTATGAACTGTCGAAAACATCTAAATTTCTCCCATGCTGTCTCAATCATCACTTTACAATTTGGGAAGCTTCGAATAAAAATGCAATGCTTATTTTAACTTCTACAATTTTAAATCAAACAGAAGAAAACCAACTTCAATGAAATGATTGTCTTCGAAAGATCATATTTAAACCTTTTGTATGTGAAGAAACTACCAATCAGGAATCGAAAACGGAAAATAGTTGAGGTGGCAATTTCTCTGACAAGTAGAGAGAAAGTTTATCTCTCAGGTGTATACCCTTGATGTCAGCAGATCCACAAATGCGTTGGTGGTAACCTGAATCATGGTCACAAGACAGAGACACGTCATCCTGCACATCATCTTCCAAGTCAATAACAATGTTATGAAGCAAACAGCAAACCAGGATGATCCTTGGTAACTTATGTTTGTCAGGTCTCCACATCACCCCTTGGATAATCTTCCACATTTCCTTGAGCCTTGCCAAAGCCCTGTGTGCCACCAGCCGAGTTGCAGAATGCCTTTTATTAAAGTCAGCTCTTAGTTCTTGTAGTTCCTTCCCCTCGTAAGGAATAACAAGATAGGGTAATAAAGGATAGCCTAAATCCCCAATTATGTATTCCCTTATTTCTGATCCTTCAGAGAGCTCAAGTTTTTTCCTATTCAATCTCTCTCCTTTATCACACAGTTTATAGAAATTTGAACTCTGAAACACCAACCAGTCTTCAATTTTACCCGGCCACCCAGTGACAATGTCCCTGAACCTCATTTCAGGGTCCACAATTGCTTGCAAGACCATGCTGTGATTCTTCTCATGATCAAGCCACACTTTATTTGCAGGGTCTGATGAAGGCAAGCACATCATGACGTGAGTAGTGTCAATCACACCACAGCAATTAGGAAGACCTTGAATCTTTTCAAATTTGGACTTTATTTCTGTCATTTCTGCTTCAGTGGAAGGCCATTGCAGATGGTGAAGACCCCTTTCTTCCATGGACTCCACAAAGCGCCAAGTCAATTGTGAGACAGTTGAATGATGCAGCCCAAACAAATCACCAACCGTCACTAGTGATTCACCAGAGCTTAGCCTTCTCAAAGCTACAGCTACTTGATCTTCAAAAGACACAGGTTTACCATTTGAAAATGTAAAACGTCCTGGCTTAGCCGTCATATCTTCCTTCACAAGTGAACATATGTAGTTGAAAGTTTTTCTGGAAATTTTTAAAACAGATTTGAACTTATCCAGACCTTTAGATGGTGATTGGACACCTACAGACAGAATAAGCCAATAAGAAGAAAGCAGTATTTACACATGAAATATATAGGGTCGGTGTAGATGATCTGTGGGATTTCACTAGTAACTCTTAAACATTATTTCAACTATCAGGATTAGCTTATCAATGAACAAATGCAACTTGTTTGATCCCTTTTCGATGGACAAAATAATCATAGGAATGCAAAATATACGAATAGTTTTGCCAGTGAAAGTTAATGTCCGATTTATACACATGCATAAATAATTGTATTATATAGGGTAAAACATGCCCATTTAGAAACATTAAATATGCAAACATTGCACATAAAGCTGAAACATGACAGCTTCTGTTGAATCCAATTTGCATCAATTACTAGTTAGGGCTTGTAAAAACCAATAGGTGACCGAAAACAGCCGGTTCGAAATATTAACAGTGTACATTCTTGCTGGAAGTATGCACAGTTTTTAGTTGCTAGTACTAACCCAGAAGTTTCAATAGACATGATTAATGCATTCTGCCATTACTTATCATCATAAAGATAATTCACATCTTGTTGAGAGAGTAAAAGGAAGTTATGTTACAAAACTTAGAGTGGTCCTCATCATTTTATTTTATGGACCCAAGAAAAGAAGGCTCATGGAACAAGGGCAATGAACATGATATAACTCCTATGTGTTGCTCCTATAGTATCCTGAATTTGATCAGGAAACTCTTTAAGTAGGTTGAGGAGATCATAATAGCTTAATTTACAATTTCTTTACCAAGAAAAGCTTATTTTCTCCAAATCTGCCTCAAGCCCTTAACTTCTTAATCTATCCTAATTGACAAACCCTATAGTTATTAACAACACTATGTCATTATAATCTACAGAATTGTCAACTGTAGCTAAAATAAATGTTATGAAAAGATATCATTCTGCAAATAGCTTAAAGTGGGAGAAACAAAAAATTTCAACCTATCAAACATTCTGGTTAAGACATAAGATTATCAGCTATTTAATTTTTTAACATATTATAAGTAACTAACACTAATGTGGCCTTGGATGATGCATTGAATTTCAATATAACACGACAAGAATCACTAGATACACAGCAACAAAATACAAGATAAATCAGCAGTAAGGAAACAATCAAAGAAAACAATGGAAATAGAAATAAGGAATAAGAGGAATAACAATAGCAAGTATGCAGTATTCTGTTCCTTGGATTAGCAACTAATGGCGTAACCTACTGGCTATGAGATGACAAATCATCCTACTTCTTAAAACCAAAAGAACTTATCATATATTCAACAGCAACATTTTACTTAAATTAATTCAATCTAATGCATATGTTTCTACAGGAGTACTTATGTCCAAACTATCTGCTCCCAGTGGCAGTATTTGCTCTTACAGCCTTCTACAATTATTTCAAGGTTTTAACACTAGTAATTTCTCATCAAGAAGCGACATATTTTTGTCAGAACATAATAAGACTTAGTTTTGAGCAGTCAAAACCCTTGTTATCGAAGAAGATACTACAGGACATTGTGGATTTAAACTCCACAATGAAGAATATGAATCAAGAAACATGAAGGGAATATAGTTCCTGCCTAATAACCTGATGAATCACTAATTTGATCTACTTTATCAGTAACTTTTCATGTTCAATGGATTATAATTGCAGATTTACCTTCTCCTTAGCATTTTCAATCAACATATGATGACTGAAGAAATAAGAACTAGATACATGTGAAAGATAACATATTCATGAAAAGGAAACCCAATCATACCATTGATGGCATGTTTCTGGCAGAACAAAAGCAATATTCTAGAAGACCTACTGGACAACAACCATTAACATAAAGCAACAGGTCAAAATCTTTAAGATCAAAGGATGAAGAATAAGATAAATAAATCAAGAAAATGATGAGGAACAAGAATAAGAAAATGATCTTTTGTCTCACCTACATTGGCTAATACAACCAACTTACTAATGTATACTCAAGTTATCTGCAATTAGGTGCACCAAAAAAAAAAAAGTTATCTACATTAAGCCAATAACCAGCCTTTTATTTCCAAGTCCTCTTCGCACGAATAGAGTCCCATTAATTTTACACTTAAACCATTGCTCAAAGTAAATCAAATGACAACTTTAAACGTAAGATAAGAATCAGTTTTTCAACTGCATTAGCTATTTGAAAACAACTTAAGCATTCTGAGCTTCAAAAGATTTTCATATTCAGACAGAGCTAAGGCTGAGTTTCTTGTAAAGCATAGAGTAAATATAAGCAACAGCATTATCTAAACAGATAATCTTATTTCCTTGGATTTTACTGTGTGCCCACAATTTCTATATACATAATATTAAAAAGAATATTATCTTGTCCTCTTTTCCATTCAATAACATAAAAGAACGACTTGAAAGTCAGATTAGGGATCCTGCTTATGTGTTCCCAACTGCATTTTCTATGTATCAGTATATATAACTCGAATATGATGTAAATCGTAAAACCAGTCAAAATTTCCAAAATTGAACTCAACCCATGAACTGAAAATCTGTCAACTGCTAACAGAAATTTAAATATCTGCCGTGCCAGGAATGATCAACTAAAGCAAATATCTATACACCACAACCAAAAAGAGCAGTTCCAAATAAAGATAATAAAAACAGAACAAAAGTCAAGAGTCTGATATGGTGAACCAATAAAACTGTTAAAAAAATACCATTCATCCTCTTGGAAAGTTCATCCCACCAATCAACAGACCGTTCCTTCTCTGAAGAACCGGAACCAGAACCAGAAGCATTTTCTTCAGGTTTCTTCTCCATCTTCCGCCTTTTCTTTAACCCTCTTACAGGACCCATCAGCCCAAAAATAGACACCAATTGAATCCAAAAACAAAACCCACTAACTTCAACAAAACAAGAATTATAATAACTGTATTAGAATTCATCAAAAAGACTAAAACCCATTAATCATAAAACCATAATATTTATCATAAACCATGAGACAAAGAAAAATAAAAGGATCATGAAAGGAATAGTGACAACTAACATGCAATAACTATATGAAAGAAACACGGTAGCTTTGTGTTCAATGGTTTTCAAAGCATGCATAAAAGGAGAAACTTTGATGAAATAGGAAAGGAAAAGAACAGAGAAGCTATATAGTTTTTCATGTTTACCTGGTGAGAAATCAACAGGGAAGTAAAGAACTTTGAAAGTGTTTGTTTCAAGACAATGTGACACCAGAAACAAAAGACATGGGCATTGGAATTTGGTAGAGACAATCTTTTTTTCTTTATAACCACTACTAAAACATGTTCAGATTTTTCGTAGGAAGAAAAGAGAGGTTTTTGTTTTAAACTTTTGGAGAGATTCTCTCAAAATCGAGAGAAAAATTATGTAAACAAATTATTTTTACATGTCATGACTACATATCTATCTATATATATATATATATATATATATATATATATATATATATATATATATAAATATGGGATGACTAAAAGAATTGGAAGGCCAATTGGTAATTAGAATGACTAAAATGCCATCTGGTTTAATTGTGGTTAGTTTGGTCATTACGTATATGCTTAGCAAAATAAGTTTTTTTTTTTTTTTAATTTAATTTTAAATTTGTCATTAAAATAAAAAAAAGTTAATATTATCACACATTACCAATTTATACACAGAACAAGGTAATTTAACACACAAAGCAAGAAGTTATATATTTTTTTCCAATGTAAAGAAAGAAGTTTATTTGCTTACTATCATTCATCTTTTATCTAATAGCACGAAGCATGACAGTTTTGACAAATTTTGTTTGCTCTTTAATTTTTTTTTTTTTTTAGTTATGTTAGTTCCATGTTTCAAATTAAATAAAAAAAAATCAAGTACTATATCTCATATATGTATATAAAGCTCATATGTTTATTTTTCATTATTTTCTATTGAAATTCATATAGTATAACCTTTCGAAAAAAAGAAATTCATGTGGCATAGTGGGTAGAATTTGTACATTAATTAGGGATTTTAAGAAATCAAAATTTATGTTGAGACTAGATTGGTTTTTTATTTTTTATACAAAAATATCATAATTTAAAAATAAAAAATTATATAAATTAAATTTTGAGTAATCAAATTTTGATGCTTAGGGTTACGGACTTATGAAGATGTTTGCCTTGCTTGTGAGCAGCCTGATTTTCTAATTAACACAATCATGTTCACACCTCACACTTCGCACTTCGCACTTCACACTTCACACTTCACACTTCACACTTCACGTCAAATAAGGAAAGTTTGCCTATGGAAACAAAGCCCCTCTTAGGCCCTTTGGGCTGCATGAGGTTTTAAGTTATAAGCCTTGTAAAATACATTATAGAATTAGGCAAAATTTAGTACTACAAGTTGCTATTGATTTCGGCCTTTAAACAAGCCTGAACCTGGGGTTCTTCACTGTGAGAGGCGAGTCCGTAACCAACAGTAAACGCATAGCCAACACCCGGAATTTACTATGTCTCTACGTACATCACAATCCCTCAAACCACCAAAGCCCATCAAAACTGACTTGGTCAATGGTGACTCTGGATTTTCATTCTGTTAATGTGTCTCAATAGCCCAATATCCCGTCTTTGGTTTCCCTAATTCAGCGCTGGAATGTGATGGGTCAGATTTTTCCTTTCAATCTATTGCAGGCCAATCCATATGAGACTTTCATCATTCTGGCGACCGAATCTGAAATTCATGCGGGCAGTAGCTCGCAAAACCAATTTATGTTGCAGGTCACCTGTGTAGGAACCCAAAGGGGAACATTTATATTGATTGATTCATTAATTATCCTGGACAATGCAATGCAACTGAGTTGCTTACTGGTTAGCTAGCAGGGCTTTAGCATTGAAACTTGCTTCCTCTCTTGTTTGAGGGGAGCTTGCTTATCAATTTATTCCCTAAAAAGTAAGCAGCGACTGTAATTTCTATCCTCTTTTTCACATATTGGATAGTCTAATAAATCAATGGAATGGGATGGTACAGATCTACACATACACGCGCACACACCAGTTATAACTAGAGGTGATGTTTATTTGATGTGTAGTATTATTGGGGCAGAGGGCAATTGGCCATGGATTCTTCCTTTACGCACAACTTTGAGAGTACAAAACCATGGCTCGTTTTTCATTTATCTTTCACTATAAGCTGTCTCGATTTTTTTTTTCTCCGATTTGTAAAAGGGTATTGATCTGGAATCATCAAAACTGCAAGCTTTCAGGCTCGTTCACATGGACACTAGCTAAACAGATTGTTCAATACCAGATATTACGCCATCCAACTCTCTTAAAATATTGAATTGCAAGGACAGTGAACATTTAATGGCGAAGATCTGCCAAATGGTAGTGGAAATTTGCAAAGCAAATGTTGGAACTTTCATGGTGTACTTTCTTCAAGTTTCACATCTCCAATCTCCATGTCAGGCCAGCCATGAAGAAGACAACTTTCCCGCAATGGAGCCAAAGACCAAAGCAGATGATAATACCTAAGATGAAATTCCATTTCCCATGTCTCAAAGTCAAATCAACTTGAGTCAAAAAAGGACCTAAAACTACTAGATGTTAGTGCAAATACACCGAAATTAAGACAAATTGAACCCACTCAGTTACTCCCTCAAAAACCAAGGCACCATAAGTTGACCTTAGCTGAAAGCTCCAAACTGAAATGGACAAATTTACACGCTTCAACAAGAGAGCTTTACAAGATTCCCCAACCTTACTGCTCCTCTCATTGAGCGGGCTCACCTTGCCGTAGCTTGCAATACATTGCTGCATACTTTGCCTATAATATCTTTCCATTGTCATTCACTTCTCTCTGTTTGTTACAAAACTAAGAACTAGTACAATTCACATTGCTAAGTTCCAATGAACAATGATAATCTAGACATCATGCCTTTTGCTTCCCATTTGACTATTGCTTCCATTTTCACCACCACAGCTATCTGCGATTATGTTGCCTTCTTTCTTCGTTGACACAGTTTTCTGCTTCCTTGGTATGCACTTTGCACGCACTCCGTCTATCTCCTTTTCTTCCAACTGCAACTGCGAGCTCCTGATAATTAAAAATTTCCCAAATTAATCCAATGATAAAAGCAACAAGCAAAAACAAATCTCAAGGAAATCAACCATCTAACAGGAATTAATGTTTCGGCAGTTGTTTATCTAATAAGCTTAAAATCATAACAGACTTTGTTTTTTTTACTTGGTCCCTCCTTCAATCCTAGTACTAAAGTAGATTATTTATTTATTGGATAAGTTTCGTATAAATTTCATTACATTAAAACCCAACTAAGATTTTAATTCTGGGACCATGTCGGATTTGAATTCGGCGTATTAACGTGGAGGGCCAGCAATTAATATGATCTGTCATAAAAGGTCAGAAAGCTGATAGCAAAAAAGATGAGAAAAGAAGAGATATTGAAGACATGTACACCAAAAACCGATTATATCTGTGCAACAAAATGAATAGCTTTAGCTGGCGTTTCTGCCAAAACCCTGTACGAATCTTACATTCAATACCCAAAACATGCCAGCAGGACTGATTCAGAAATAGAATCAATAGTCTGACTTAAGATTCCAGGAAAGGCAAGGTAAGATCCACTTTATTGGCTTGCTTTCCAGGTAATTAACAGTTCATTTTTCAAGTAAAACTTCATAGCTATTTACTCATTGTATCATCATCAATGCTCCTTCACTTCACTCTTATCAGGCTTTAGTATTTGGTTTATGCCAAAATCAAGTGTTTGCTTGATAACCATTAAGGCTAACTTGTTAAAAATACGACCAAAGATCACAACTGTTTCCTTATTTCCTTAAATAAAAATAAAATAGTAATTACGAGCAAAAATTTATATTTAACAAAACAAAAACTTGTCTAATACTAGGCAATCCAAAACTATTAATCCAAATTGTGTCTAATCAGACAAAACTTAAAAGTAATTCATAGTTAAAATGCTTCAAAATAAATTTTGTGCATTAATTTTGGTAATTACCTATCAGCATTGTAAGAAGAAGATCTCTTCAAGGCAGGTAGATCCTCTTTCTTGGTCTCAATCAAGCTCCCACTAAAATATTCTTTATCTTCCAAGCTTACCCTTGAGAAGCTCCCGATTTCCCTCTCAATCCCTGCTTCTTTCCCGACCTGCTTACAATTCCCTGCTCCGCGTGGCAACCTTGATTTGTAGTGCCCAATCAACGAGAACCCTTCATCCCCCTCCGAGCTGGGGCCACAATCCTTAAACGAAATCGAACCGCATGATATCAACTGCATCAAAACGGACGACGCCTTCATTCTCCCACTTGGGCAACTCTCAGCAGTCCGATTCAAGTTATCTTCGTTATCACCACCATTGCACAATCTCAACCGTCCATCAGCTTTCATCAAGGATTCCAATGTCTCCGGACTCGAATCCGACGGTGGAGGTGAAATCTCTTCCACGCTCAGCTCCGTAGTCTGATTCTGCTCCAACTCTTGACTTTGACTCTGAGTTTGCAGCTCTTCAATATCCGCTTCCTTAACCACCGCCTGTTTTCTTCTTCTCCCCTTCTCATCAGTCTGAGTCGACGCATCAGCAGCGAGTCTCTGAGTTGACTCAGAGCTCGACTCAGCCTTGTAAACTTTGTATTCATGGAGATCAATGGAACTCCAAGACTGATTCCTCCGGCGTCTGATTGACGGAAAATCATGCTCGTTCTCTGACTTTTGAGACTCTTGCGGTTTTGGTAATCGAAAAGAAGAAGACGTTAGTTCGAGGGCTTGAGAGCTTATCGTGTGGTCGAGAATCTCGGATCCTTTGAGAACGTATTCTTGGCCGTGAGATGGATAAATGAAATCGTTCTCTGCTAAGTCGTGCCAAACGAAGCCGTTTTTGTAACTCCTGAGTTTCAACAATTAAAACAAACAATTAATATCGACTGTGAAGGGAAATGGTAATCTGATCAAACGGTTGGGAATGAGTGATAGTGTTACCGTTTGGAGGACCAAGAAAATAGACCAGCCATGCCTTTGCCTCGAAGGAGGTTTAGGCGGTTGATTACATCTGAAGAAAAAGTTAGAATATTAAATTAATAATCTGTTGGTTGCCGTGAAAAAATGTTAGGAATATAGGAAAACCCGGCGCTTTACTCAGCATCCAGACAAAGTGAAAAAAAAAAAAAAAGAGGAGAAAAAGGAAAGCTTTTCAAAGTTTAAGCTTATTCTTTTGTTTTTCCCGGAGAAAAGATCACTTTTTTTACATTTTTTTTCTTTAGGAGAAAACAGAAAGTTCCCTTTTTGTCAGCTGCAACAGATAGTTATAACCATTTGGCAGAAGGCATTTCTTGGAACGTGAAAGTAAATTCAAAATCTTGAAGTCCTCTTAATTTTCTTAGAAACCAAACAACAGAGATAGAAAAAGAAAAACGAAGCAAAGAAAGTTTTGCAAAATTTGATGTTCTTTTAGACAAAACTCAGAAAGAAAAGGAAGTGCATTTGGGGGTTTAATTATCTTACCTTTGAGATAGAGCCCATCATTAGAATAGAGAGGAACTTCCATGAAATGAGGGTGTTCCAGCTGACCATTTCTAGACAAATAGTAAACAACAGCAACTTTTCTTTCAGTATTGGAAGACTTGTTGTTGTTGTTGTTGTGAGGCATGGGTTCAATCCAGACTTTGTTTCTTTCTGGGCTTATTTCCCTCTCTTTCCACTTCCTTGATACAACCCCAAACTCTGTCGTTCTCCCTCTAGAACTGAGCGCCATTGCACTTTCTTTTCTCTCTATCTGAAAAACCCAACAACACAAACAACAAAAGAAAGAGAATGAGACATTACAAGGGAGAGAAAGTGGTAGTAAAGAGAGAGAAAGAGGGGAAAGAAAGTGATTTCACCTGATTAAGAGGGGAGGAAGTGAAGAAAGAAGAGATGGGCAATGTTTGGATTTTATAGGAAAGGGAAGAAAGTGTGAAATGGAGAAGAGCCGAGGGGGGGAAGTGGAGAGAGTTCAAAATGGGGATGCGACTGACAACAGCTAGGAAACAAATAAGGACTGTTTTTTATTTGCAGTTCTTGCAGTAGCATTGACAGTCAAATTCCTAGTTTATTTTATGAGTTTGCGTACGTTTTTATTTTATAGACGAGTTTATTTTATCAATGAATCAGATACCATTATCTTATGAGAAAAAAAAAATTTTAATTAATTTTTAAAATTTATTTTAAAGCTCATAAAATTTTATATTTACTGATATCATTTTATTTATTGAAAATATATAATATTTATATATTTAACATCATATATAAACTCTTCTTTCATCCCATATTATAGAAAGAATTAAAACGTAAATTGCAAAGCCAAACGGTACCGTTTTACCACACATTTTATTAAACTAATGTGCTCTTAGTCCTTTTTTTTTTTTTTTTGCCATAAATTTTTTTGTGTTTTTATTACAACTAGGCTGGAGATCTAATATCGACTCTATTATTGGTGCTCTTAAAATGCTACTTGCTATTTTTTAATTACTGCTAGTATTATTCTTTATTATTGCTTGCGAACACCCATGGATACATCTAATGGTGATTTCAAGTTTTTTGCATTTATCTTCTTCAACATTTTAAATTTTTTTAATAAAATTTAAAAAATTTACTTTCTTTACATCATATTATGCTTATGATGTATTTGTTTTATTCTTTTAATCATTGATATCATCAAATTAATTTATTTTTATTGTAATAATACAGAAACCAATAAAAATAAATAAATAAATCAATAATCAATAATCGATGGATAAAATTTAAGTACGTTAGATTTTTTATTTGAGATCTAAAAATACTAAAATCTTTTATTTTATCATTGAAATAATTCTTCATTGATTACTAACTTCCCATTTTATACCCACCCTAAATCCTCCATTTTGGCATGAATATTGAAATTATAGTGTTTAAAATTGATAAAATTTGAAATACGAAGTTTGTTTGAATTTAATAAATATGATAATATAAAATATGAGACGATGATAAATATAAAAATAATATAATTTAAAATTTTAATAAATATTATATTTAAATTAATAAAATTAAAAAATATGTTATATATTTTTATATAAATATAAATTATGATATATAAATTTCAAAAAAAAATATAATATAAACATAAATTATTAATATTTTGTGCTTAGCTTTGGCCAGGATTAAAGTAGTAAAGGTAAATTAAAACATTTGCTATCTCATGTCATTTTCAAGAATTTTGCATACCAGCTGGGAGTTGCTTGTGACAGTGAAAAAGACAGCAATATCCTTAAATTTGAACGATCCTTTCCATATTTTTGGGGACATGATCCACCAACTTCTCCATGACCCTCAAAAATCATCAATTCAATTTGTTTCAGACTGTCATTGGGGATTGGGCACTTCCGATCTCAATTTCAAAAAAAAATTCCCGAGAAAATTAAAAAGAAATTTTATTTTTGAAAAAAATTAAAAAGAAAAACATGAGTTGACTTGTCATTCCCACACCAACTTTGACTCTAAAAAGGCATGATTGCGTTGTTAAACGTCCTGTCATTTGATTTATTTTTAGGGAATTTAGAAAATTACGATAAAAGTTAAAAAAAAAAGAAAAGTTACGGTGGACCTATGTCTACGTGGCAAATCGAACCCGTGACAGATGAGAGGATGGCAGTATCTGGGAGATTAAAGATTTAGCTAATCAGATTGGTCAGACTGATCCTACGGTTGAGATCGAAAGGCGACAGTTTGATACGGTACTTTGTGATCTGCAACTAGATGTGACCAAATCTTTTTGTGATCTTAGGGGTTAGGATCAGATCGGACGGTGGAATTTTTGGTGAAGAAGTTTAAGTTCAATCAGAGGTGGGTCCAGTTGAGAATGGAGGGTACCGCTTCTATGTCTCACAAAGTGGCAGCGGGAAACAAGGTTTGGCCGTTTGGGAATTTAAAAGAAAAATGGGAAATAAATTAAAGAAAGGAAAATTGGTCGGTAGTCCAAAAAATAGGCAAAAAAGTCCAAAGTTCAAACTTATTCCTATGCAAAGGCATGTGGAATTTTTTATACATAGATATAGACATGCATTTGAGTCATGTGAGTACCCAATGTCAATTTTGCTACATGTTGTGTCGAAGACTCTGGTCGATAATACCCATGTAGAAAATTGGGGAATTTAACGTTTTTCATCAAAATCAGAGGTGACCCACGGACACGGTTTCTGTTTGAGTGTTTAGGGTAATGATTTCCATTATTTTAGATTAAGATTACATTTTGAATTTATGTCATTATTCGGATTGAAGTGATTTTGAATGTATCTGATAGAGTTTAGATTAATCAAATTATTTTTTAATTTTGTAAAAAAATATAATTATTTGATCTTGATGTTTAAATTGAGTGTTTGACATTAAAAAATACGTATAAATTATTATATTAAATATTTGAATTTATTAAAATAATAATTAGTCACACGAAAAAAAATCTAATGTTAGAACACGTCGTGTAACTTTGAGTTAAACGATTTCATTATTTCTATCGAAAGAAAATAAATTTTTTATCACATTTAAGGATGGAATTTTGCAAGAGAGAGAGAGAGCAAAAATGGTGTGCAAATTATAAATAGAAAGAAAATGGTTACGTCTTGGGCTCGGACGGATATGGCATGTTTAAGCAGCACAAGGATGAAAGGCATAACTTGGCATACCGCACGATGTGACTCATCATATCAGTGTTGAACGTGTATTAGGAAGGGAAACGAAATGTTTAACGTGTGATTTATAATATACAGGTGCAAAGGCATGTGTATTTGAATTTGCTAAACAAAATTTTTTGAAATCTCTACGGCCCATGGGAGGAACTCCAGTAGTACTGCAGCCTAAAGGAGAATCCCATTGCAAAAATTATCTGGTCCAACGGGCCCAAGTGGTTCATTTAAACAAAATTTTTTTCTCTCATTTCGTTTCCAGTCAATGGATTTGCCAGTGGGATCCAGATACACGCATTCAGGCTTCATCCTCCTTCAACAAACTTCTGACCGATATTTATAGGCATCATTGCGTTAATGTAACCATAGAATTTTGCATGAAACTCAAATAAAAAAAAAAAGGAAAAAATATAAATATATCCTATAAGAATTTGTCACTTTTTTAACTTTACTAGTGGAGTCTGCCAATGTATGAGATAAATTTCTATGCAGTATATCCTTAATGTAGCTGGTCAAACCCTTTATGCAAATTCAAGAATTTTAACTTCATTAATTTATTTTGATATTAAACTTTATGCTAGAAACGGATTATTTGGCTTGACGGTTTGTGTTTCTCTCTTTGTCTTATTAATTAGTGGTAAGAAAAATATCCTAAAAATTATTGTTAATAAGGCATTAATTTAGTGATACAAAGGATACTCTAAACTTTTATGTCATAGGTTTAATCTCATTGCATGTGGATTTAACTATTTAATTAAATTATAATTATAGGTGTAACTATTATTAGTAGTTTGGAAAAAGTAAAAAAAAAAAAGAAAATGAGTTTTAATAATTAGAGTTAAAGAAAATAAAAGTTGTCTAACAAATATATAATACGTGTTGATATTGATACTATCTTATTAAAAATCAAGAAATTTCGCAAATTTCATTAGCTTAAGTTGGAATTTGAAAAGGAAATTTGAGCCTTTTAAATTTTAAGAATTTTAAAATTTTTGCTAAATTTAATTTTTATTTTATTAAATAAGATTTTTTTTTTTAACAAATGAATTCCTTCCTTAAAATCACTGGTTTAAAGTTTAAACATACCCTTAAGAAAACAAAACAAGTAGCAATAAGATGCGGCGGTGAATGATCATAATATAGTGCACCATGGTTGGTGAGAGATGAGTTTAGATTTGCATTAATCTATAAATATTGTAAATAACAAACTCAAAATTAAATTGTATTATAAACTTTTTATTAGAAGTCTTGAATAAGTCAAATGGTTTCATACAATGAGAGTTGCTTGCATCCAATGGGAAAAATCTAAAACTGAAGATGAAGAAAAATTCAACAATATGATTTAGCTTTTGAAAGAAGCAAGGGCCAAGGAGAGCGCTCTAAGTAAGGGAGGTCTTCAACCACAACATTTTATCTAAGCAAATTGCATTACGTGATACAAACCAGAAGTTTGAGAACAGAAACAGCAACTAGATAAACCAAAGGGACCAAGTGCTATGGGCTAGTTCACACCAAGGAAGGGCAGCGGTGCACCTTTTTTATCGTGAATCCAAAGTTTAGGGCACAGGTTTTCAATAACTATAATGTCATCTTAAACATACAAGGGATTGATTCGGTTTGTGTGGAAACCAGATATTTTGAAAATTTTGAGATTTTAGAGATGATTTCGTGATAAAACTTTTAATTTTTATTTATTGATGATTATTTTAATATTATTTATGAAAATCAATTTTAATTTATAAATTATTATTTATTTTAAATTGAAAAACTTACGATTTTATTTCAAAAAAATTTATAAGTATAAATTTAAATTTTTACTTTTATATCATAATAAATTTTCAAAATATTTTGACATAAAATTAGGATATTACAATTTGTTAATTCTTAATTTGTTTCCGTAATTTTTTATTCGAAGTCTGCTAAAAGTAGGATACTTTCAAAATACGGCACACCTTGTTATTCTGATATAAAAAATAGGCAATTTATTTATAACAAAAATTTTCAGATAAAATCATTAAGGTAACTTAAAGAACTTCCGTAATTATCTGTACCATGCAACACTAAAGCTTTTCCATTTTCCAGAAGCATGGATTAGAGAAACTTAGCTTAATGGTAAAGCAAATCAAAGACCCCGTGCGAATCTGGCTAACATTTTTCTTTTACAAAAAGCTTTTCTTTTTTTTTAATTTGAAATGGAGGGAGGGTGTGATGGTGCGATTGGACCCAAGGGCACTGGGTCATACGATGTTGGACGTATGAAAGAGTAACCGATCTTTCTTAGCAGAAGAAGATTGGTTTCCACTGCAGGGGACCTTAATGGACAAGAAATTGGTTTCCACTGTAGCAATGCTTGCGTCACATTCCTGCCCTCTCATCAAAATGCTCTTTTTTTGTTTTTTCTTCACAGTTCCGTTCAAATCTTGAAACTATTGACGTACAGAAAGACAAATTTTCTATGATATTTGATTTTGTTTACATTATTCTGAAAATATGTCATGTTCATTGCAGACACTGTAGCAAATGAATGGTGTTGGGTCCCCTGTTTTCGATTTCAGTTCCATCTTATTGCGTGCAAGCTCTAGAATAGAATAGAATAGAATAGAATAGCAATTACATTTCATCAATAAACACACAACACCACCAGTCACCACCGAGCTTAAGCTGATGCAATACCCTTATCTCAATGTAAAACGATACTTTTATTTTTTATTGATTAGACATTTGCATTCATAGTGGTGCAAGTGTGATCCATATAAAGAACTAGCTAGACGGAAACCTATGTATAAGGTTTTGAGCTAACCATTGCTAAACTCAAGACTAGTGCTGAGTTCATGACGTTGCTTGCAGATGGCCAAATTTAATTTGTTGGTAGTGTCAGTGATCATTTAAAAAATTATAACAATTTATAGGTATATTTATTTATGAAAGATATTTTTTATTATAAATTTGATTTATAAATATTTATTTTTAAAGTAAAATTAAGTGAATTCGGATAGAAATTTTTTTAAAGTGTGATAAATAGTTTCATTAAATATTTTTGAAATAATAAAATATTTTTAAATTATTATCAATATATTAAAAAAAAATTTAAAAAATTTTAAAATTAAATTATTTGATAAAGTTTAAATATGTTTTAAAGTTTTGATAACTTAAAATCAGATTAGTATCATCTTTTGAATGAATGTTATGAGAGTACTATAATTTTTTTTATAAATAATCATATTCTTATATCTAAATTTTAATTTTGTGAATTAAAATATATTATTTAAAGAAATCTAAATTAATATTGAGACTTATTTTTGAATAAAATAGATTCTATTAGATGACAAATCATATCTTAACAAAAAAATTAGTAATGATTTCTTTAATTTATATCTAGTAGTAAATCTATAGATATGTACATTATGAGAAAAGTAATCTAATTCCCACAAAAAAAAATGAAAGATTTGATAAAGTAATATGTAAAATTAACAATAGTCAAAATTACACATTTAATATGCAATTAAAAACTTTTTTTATCAAAATTTATTGTAATTATTTTATATTATAAATTTTAAATTTTCAAATTAATATTAAATGTCATAAGTTCAAAAAATAATTTGTGTATTTTGTTAATTTATATATAGTAATCTTTTGATTTTTTAATAGATTAGTTTTATTTTTTAATTCAAATATTTTTTTACATAATTTATATTATAAAAATTAGTTTACTTATCAATAAATATATTTTAAATTAATTATTTAATTACATTTTATTATGAAGTAAATAAAATATTATTAATATTTAACAAATTATTATTTTTAAATAACAATTAAATCATTAATTTATATAGCTATTATATTATATATGCACGGTTATTTTGATATATTTAAATAAAATAATTTTTAATTTTTAATAATATCAAACATAATGATATTAAATTATTAAAAATTAATGAATTTAATCAAATAACATAATTTTAAATTATGAAAATTAAAATTATCTTGATAATTAAATTATCATAATAGCTTTAAAAATGATACGATCGGTTCACGGAGGGCTGCTGGTCATGCTCGTAAACGAAGAAAGAACGGATGGAGAAAGAGGAAGGGAAAAAAAAAATAGTGGGACTTTTTTTTGATATATTAGAGGTGTCCCGTGCAAGCAACATACGGAAAAACTAAGAATAATTTTTTAAGCCTGTCAACTAGAATATTATATCACTGCTGAACTTAGAAAATGCTAATCCCACTTTCATAATCTGATGACTCTCAGTAAAAGTTGAAAGTGGTCCACAAAAGCACCCAGTATTTTATTAATCATTCTATACTTTGCCTTTGACTGGTCACCAGTGTCAATATTCCCAAAAACAAAAGAGAAAAAATATATTTACGAGAGAGGATATTCTGCTTAGACTCAGGCACATAAAAAGTTTTTAGTTTAACATTCTAATTCGAGTGTTGTTGTGTAGAATCATCGTCAAGATCATGATTGGTTCTTCCTACTAATAGTAATCACTATCATTACCTAATTACTTATTCTATAATGTTAAAGCCAAATTCATTGGCAGCACTAGAGTGAACGCCACCATCCCAAAGAATGGGATTTTTTTTTTAAGAATGCCATCCCATCCTTCAGCACAATTCCAATTTCCACAATCCCATCCTTGAGAATAATATAGTTAATTTCTATTCTAAACCAAGCTAACCAATTACTATAACACAGTATGATCTAAGAATAAAAAATCTTATCGTTTGGCATTATCAATATTATCATTCCATTTTATCAGATGCCAAGCAGTTTTCACGTTGTATGCCATATCTTGGAAGTTAATTAAGTTCAAAGCACAAAAGACATACTAGTGAAGCACTTCAAGTATAACTATTTGAAATTCAGACAAATACAGGAACCAGGAATTGCTAACAAGTTAATTTTTATGATTGGATATGGCTGTCTGTGATTGAATAGAAGCCAACAACGAAAACAAACTGAATCTAACCCCCTTGCGGAGAAGAAAATGAAAGAAAAGAAAATTGTGATACGCAACTGTGAATATGACACACATTTTGTAACGTATCTTCTCCGACTTTTCACTTGATTTTCATAGAAAAAATATTCATGGGATCAAAGAGAAAGAGATTAGGGGGATATAAATTTTAAGTGGGGTGACCACAATTTTGGTGGTTTCCACCTCATATGATGGTTCAATTCTCTTTTTTTTTTTTAAATTTAGAGTTAGTCATGCTATCCTCACTCCACTTATGAGGGCCCTTAAAGCAAGGAACCACCAGGCCATTCAATTCGTTTTCATATTTCAATTTTTTTATTATTAGCTTTTTGCCATTCTGGAAACAGTTCTAACATCAAAACCACAAATGTTACATTGCTAGCATTAGCAGAGGCCGATGATGCCATATTCCCCTTTTAATATCCCTCTTTATCAACTTGCTCATAGTGATTTAACATATTGCTCCGACCTTTAGTAACTGTCAGTTAAGCTGTCAATCAAATTGAAAGCAAAAGTATACACCCAAAGTTCTGCATTCATTGGAGCTTTTAGTGAATAACCTACAGATGTAAAGCCACCCGTTTAAAGGCATATATCAACCTTTACAGCAGGTTATCAGCAGAAATGAAAGCAAACCATGTCAATTCATTGAACCCTGAAAGTTGCACTACAACTAGACACATGGCAACCATTCTCATTTCATAACAAACTTAAGTTTCATCAATTGCAACATATAAATTCAAGGATCACATTTGTTTCCACAGGATATCCTAAGGTCCTCTAGGTGTTCTTTTAAAACCTGATTCAGGCCATATATTTCTTGTACAAAGTTCCTACAATTTTAAGCATCAAAAGGTTAACTATAATCACTTAACTATCAGTATTCAAGTTCGAAATAATTGCAGAAATTGAAGTTTATCAGTAAACTCTTAACAATTTCAAGTCAGCAGAAATGAACTCTTAATTGTGCAAAATCAGCCATATCCAACAGCTTTGTTCAACTTTTGATGTTAATACAAAAATTTGTAGCAGTAATTTGAGAAGCATAAATGTCAGACCTCTACTTTTCCTCTTGAAAGTGTAGGCTCAGGAAGGTGAAAATCAACAAGAGGAAGGCTTCTCTAGTTCTCAGTACGGATCAGGTTTCAGCCAATGCAAGTTTACCCATGATTGCAAAAGTAGACGTAGAACAATTTGCTAAAAATGCGGTAAGTGCTGAAGCATAATTATGGTCTCCCAGAAGGTCAACTGATTGGCTATAATTGTCCCATCAAGAAACTTTATGACAAATATTAACAAAAACGTTCTGGTAAACTTTTGCAACCATCTTTATAATTGGCTAAACAGAACAAATTTCTATGTAACATGAATGAAATATAGGCTAAAGATTTGATTTTCTCAGTAACTTCAGGCAAATTCAAGTTACTATCATGCAGTGGCTATTTTTGGTGTGGTTTCTTCACAACAGCCTCAGTCCTGATATGATCAATGGAATTGATGTAAAATAGAACATCAAGATTCCATCCTTAGGCTGCTCGGGGTACTACAAAAGACCAAGTCTTTTTTCTGCCTTATGAAGTAGTACGTAATTTTTTTTTGCTTTATTTTGTACATGAATAACAAAATCAAGTACAATTTTGATCTAATAAGTATTTAACAATGGGTTTGTTAGAATAATATCTTATTCCACCTTCTTTAAAGAAAAAAGGTCACTTTTATGACACCTAAACAGTGCCTTCCTATTCGTTGCTTTTCAAGTTTTGTCCTATTCTTACCCTTTTTTTTACTTAGCTTCTGCATCTATGGCCTTTACTAAAGTCAGTGAGGGGACACTAACATCATTTCCTTGAATGGATGGGGGAAGAGGATCTAGGGACTTCCATTGCCTTATTCCCCCTTATCCAATCAATTACTCACTACTAAGTTCCTTTTTGATCACTCATTGTTTTCTTACAAAGTGATCACTGTCTGAGAATAAAAAAAAATGATTGTAGACGTCGAGATTCGAATTTAAGACTTATTGAATGGTGTGGTTGGATAAACTATTAAGCCTATCTGAGATTTGAGTCCCAAATCCGCTGAATGCCATTGGCACCTATCAGTTCCTTTCTTATAGTGTTTTCTTTGCAGTTCTGAAACTTTAGGTAACAAGAAGTGTACACCATTAAGTTTCCTATAATCATCTTACTTTTAGAACGACATGACGGAACATAATTACATGACCATATCTCCACTGTCAAATTTATATAAAGAATTACTAGAATTTTTTTACGACACAGACACTTTATTTGCTAAACTAATGATTTAGCAGCTCACATTGAAGCAACAAGATTAGAAAATTACAGCAACATATCAACCTATCACTTTGATTATTTGGTTATAGTGGCTCACATCAGATGCATAAGATTCCCGTCACAAATGAGCATGCGCGCATTACAGCAGGAAACTATTTTGATGCAATATCATCATTTTATTATATACTAGCAAAAGGCAGTCAGAGCCTCTTGACAATTACAACTAGGTTAATAGTATATATATGAGTCGTGGACGCCCAAGTCTCCATGAACCAGCAGCAATTAGTTGGACTTAAATACCATTTCCAGGAAGAATCAGAGAGACAGAGAAAAGGGGGAAAAATAAAAATGGTGCAAGATGAAATCCGAAAGGGTCCCTGGACAGAAAAGGAGGACATCCTTCTGGTTAACTTTGTGCACTTATTTGGAGATCGACGATGGGATTTTATAGCCAAAGTTTCAGGTTTGAAGGTGTGGAGGGAGACAAATGATAGGTACGATTATCTGGAAAATTGGTAGGCTCTGGAAGGAGCCTTCCTTTAACCCATGATTTTGTTGTAGGTTTGAACAGAACAGGAAAGAGTTGCAGGTTACGATGGGTTAATTACCTGCATCCTGGTCTCAAAAGGGGAAAGATGACTCCCCAAGAAGAGCGCCTTGTGCTGGAACTTCATGCCAAATGGGGAAACAGGTTTGAGAATATGCAACAATATCTCACTCTTTCTTTTTCCTTCTCTGTTTCCATTGAGAACCTGAAGATTGCTTCAGTTTTTTCTCTTCAAAATTTTTGGTTTCATGAGCATACAATCATATGCAGATGGTCAAGAATTGCTCGGAAATTACCAGGGCGTACTGACAACGAGATAAAGAACTATTGGAGAACTCATACGAGAAAAAAGGCTCAAGAAAAGAAACAGGCCACCTCACCATCATCATCATCTTCAAATTGTCATTCCTCATCATCAACTATTACTACAGTGGATTCCTTGCCCTTCTCAGGTACTGGAAAGGTAAGTTTTTATGACACTGGAGGTCCTGACATCGCAGCTTTGACAGGAAAAAACAGTCCAGAATTCATAGATGAAAAAGGATACCCCATGGATGACATATGGAAAGATATTGATATGTCTGAAGAATACACAATTAAAACTCTGTCTAATAACTACAGTGAAGAAGGTTGCAATTTTTCCTTTTCTTCAATAGCTTCTCCTTCATGGGAGTACTGCTGGGGCTCACTGTGGAAGATGAATGAAGAAGAGAGTAAGATGTTCCTCCCAACCACTCAATTTCTTTCTAGTTATGAATATGAGAGAGCATCTTTAACCGGCTAATTATAATTCATTTATTTGTTCATATGCAATACTACTACTATTTCTTAGGAAAACTCTAACCTGCATAACTGGGTTTTCTCTAAGCTTTCTGATAAATAGTTTTCTTTATCTCATCCTGCATATCACTGTAATCATCTCATTGTTGTAGTCTATGTTCCAGTGTTTTGTGTGATTTTAATCCTCAGAGTGGAAGAAAGAACCTTTATCAAAATCTCCCTTGAGGAGACCTTGTATGTTCATGGATGTATGTATAATACTCCTTTGAATTTTAAATTTTGAACCAGCTTGATGCGCTTTAAGACATGGGTTTTTCATGTTCTACACAATGATTTCACAGCAATTACCAAATTTGAAGGTTGAATCTCAAAACCTTTACTCAATGTTATTTGTCCTGCTATTGACATATTCAACTAACTAATGAAAACCCAATCTCTTTTTATGCAAAATAGCTTAATTTCCTTCCAAATTGATCTTGAATGAATGTGAGAATTAGTCTTCCACTGAAAAGCACAAATTTTCCTCCTCTATATTTTCTTCTTGTCTTCTCCCCAAAGACCAACATAGTACTTTTTCCCCCCTTTTTTTCTCAGAAATATTATGATCAGGTTTCACGAACACGCACTGAAGTTTAGGTGACCATTCTTGGAAGCAAGGGTGAAAAAAAAAATGAAGAAAACAAAAAAAATTTGAAATTGTAATGTTTAGTTTGGTTTACATTAGATTTTTTTTATTTGATATTAAATTCGGATATTAAATATATATATTAAGCTTTAATCGAATTTCAAATTGATAAGTGAAAAATAAAAAAAAAATAAATCGAGTCGAATTATATATATTTTATTAAATTTATATCAAAATTTATAAATCAAATCGAACTAATAAAATTCGATTCGATTTAAATTAAATTATATAAAAATTTAATTTAAATTTGAATCAAATTTTAAAAATTTATAATATTATATAATATAAAAAATTAAATCAAATATGATACGAGAGATAACAAAATCATTTGTGCGACTTCAATTTTATGTTTTAATTAGCTGTGATCCATTACAAGAAAAAAGATAGAACAAAACCATTCGTACAACTTCAATCATATATTTATGTTAGCAGTTATCCATTACAAGAAAAAGCAAAGGTAACATTAGTGATAGTGAATTAATTGGGGCAGATGTAGGCTACTTCCACGAATGTGAAGAGCTTATGCTTTTGTATGATGTGGTCCTGATTGTATTGTTATCTGCAATCTTCCTAATATCATAAACTAATTTAGTGGCTAGCCACTCAAATTAAATTATATGTCTACTTTTTCTAAATGTTTCGTATTTTACCTCCTTTATTGGATAAACCAAGCCACAAATTGTATCAATCGGTAGAAGTTAGAAACTGGACAAAAAATAATTAATATGGATGGCGTGCAATTTTAACTACGGCTGCCAATCATTTAACAAGTACTGCGCACTAGACCCAGATGAATCTTGATTCATGGCCACCCAGTCTCAGACAAAGTGGAATAAATCAATAAGATCACCCCAAGGGCTGGGGCTTTGACATTTCAAAAGATTCTATACCTAAAGTTTAGTTCAAATCTTTTAGCATCTTCTGATATATAGTCTGTGGAAATTATTACTATATGAAAAGAGGGGGTTGAAATTAGAAAGAGATGTCAAATTAACCTGTGATCCAGGGTGAAGATATGAAAGTATTCAATTTGCTTCTTTCTTTTTCTCTTTTTTTGATTCTCATGAAAAGAGAGATATGCTATGCTGGGAAGGTTGTGTCAAGGTTCTCATTGTCTAGACAAGCCGCTACATTTTACTTTGTTTCTCCATTATCCCAACTACGTACTTTAAAATTGACCAAAAACAATGTACAACTTGTTATCAACACTCCAGACTTTTAAGACAATTGCTTAACTATTTTTTGGCCAATAAAAGCTTAACATTGTATATCAGCATATTTCTCAAAAGACTTTTGGAAAGATACAGTGAATGAGCCACTTAAGACAAATATCTACAACTATTCTTATATTCTACTATTTCTTTTATCAGAACCCAGTTTTAGTATGCCGGTTTACCACCAAGGAGAAATGGTTTTAGGCACAATTTGGTCGATTACCAGTTGCTGCTTAGTGCCCTAAGAAAGGCAAATAGACAACAGACATAACAGTTCAATAGACTTGTTTTGCTTCCACTTTTGTCTTAAGAATCTTAGAAAAAAAAACAACTTGATCCTTTTCCAATCCTTAGTTTTTGATTCTCACTCCCAGCTTTGGCTATTGGCTAGGATCCATATTAGTTAAGCATGTTGCCATGGCCCATGGTGCATGTATATTAGCTTTCCTCTTTTTGAATTAGTGCCCAAAAACAAAGATCCCATTACTCTAGAGGCACACTCTTTTTCCTTTATGTAAAATTACCTAACACATTATCTTTTTTTCTTTTCCTTGTTGAACTCCAATCCAATTACTATTATGTGGAAATTCCATGTTTTCCCTAATATTCTTACAAGAAGAATTTTTTATCACTCTACTTAATCTTATTACTTGGATAGTTAAGGAGATCATTACGTCAATTAAAGAAAAACATGCAGCACCTAAAGATAGCAACAGATTGAGTCAAAATGAGTTTTTATTCACTTCAAATTCAATTCAACTTTATACACTTAATATTTGAATTCGATTCAATCCGATATTAAAATTTAATTTTTATACCTGAATCTAATCCGATCTATATATATAAAATTGTAATTGACCCAATTTGATCAAAATTAATAAAATATTATTTTTAAAATATAAATAATTAATTAATTAATTAAAAATATTTTTATTTATCAGATCATGTAAGGGTAAGTTTATCTAAAATTTGATCTCGATTTTTTTTTATTCTAAATCTAATCTAACCCGACCCAAAATTATACTAAAAACAACAAATTGATTCCATAAAATTGAATTAAAATATGATGAATTCGGATTGAATTATCAATCCTAATAGTATTGATTGTTAATCCTAATAGCACTTACCACTTAAAATGTAAAAATGAAAACTTGATCTGATTTAACTCAAAATTTGATTCAAAAAAATTAATTTTATAAAATCAAATCAGAATCAATAAATTCGGATTGAATTGTCAATCTTAATAACACCCACCATGTGTGATGTAAAAATTAGTGTGCGGTAAAAAAAATGATAAGCATTTCATAAATTATTAGTCTATAAAATTTATAGTTTTCATATAATATCACTCGGTAAATGCTAACCGTCGTATTAGTAAGATATTGAATTTTTAATTTTTATGTAATATATTTTTTAATTAATAAAAGTTATACATTAAATAGAAAATATTTTTAATATAATATTTTAAAATCAATCTCTCTCATTTTTTTTCTCCTTCCGTTTACTTTCAACTTATTTAAAGCTTTACATCATTTCTTGTTGTTACCTGTCAGGACAATTTCTCTGTTCAGAACTTTTGACCAATTTCTTGCCACTAACTCAGTCAATGGAGCTTATGCCTCTGCTGACTTAAACTGTCTGTTTTTTTTTTTTTTTTTTTACCTTAAATTTAATTACCCACTTTTTTTCCCGGTAAAATGAAGGAAAATGAACTTAAATTGTGAATTATGGTAGAGAAAATGCAGGATTTGTCAAATTTTTAATTTTCAAATTCTTACTTTTTCTCACTGACCTGGAGATTCATTAGTGTGGAGAACATGAGTTCAAATTATGGTTTGAATTTCTATCTCTTTTTTCTTTGAAGGTTGGTTACAAACTTGTGCATTCTGGGAAGTTGTACATGGAGCAATAGGTAATTTCTTTAGGGTTTAATACACTCAGCGGTATATAAATTTTTGGTGGAAATAGTGGTATAACTTTTTATTGTTTTTGGTTTCTAAAAATGCCATTATGGAATTATCAGGATTGTTCCAAGTGGAGTTTTTTTTTTTTTTTTATCCCTCTGATGCGTTGGGGCAGGAGAAAACATTTCCTGTTAGCAATCGACTGCCAGATTGATGAGGCTCTCATGTTTTACTATATAGTCGTTGTTTTCTGCTTTGACATTCAAAATTAGCAATTGGCTGTTGATGCACTGGCTTCCTAAGCACACAATACAATAAAAAGACGAGATCAACTTAGCTTTCTTTTATGGTGGTTTTGTTCAGGCAATGAAACAATGGTCAATAAATGCCTGTTTCTCAATTTGTTTTTCATCTAATTATAATAGTTCCGGGAGTTTCCTGCTGTCTTCATAACCTTTATTGCTTGGATCTCAAATGAGGCGAGTATATTTATTAATATATAATCTACTGGAATTTGGAACCCATATGCAATCTGTAACACGATGGGGTTTCAGATGAGCTTTTATATCTGCATGTATATGTACTAATTGTGGGAGAAATTGGGAAATTAAGTCATCACTGTCTTGCATCTTCATTTTGAAATGATTAAGTTGAGAGTAATTTACTGGATGATATAATGCACACTTTTGCCATCCACGTGTTGTTCTTAAGAGTTGAATAACAGAGATGAAGATAGTTAATGGTAGCAGACCATCTAAAAACAACTAAATTTAATCTAAACATTGACTGATCAAAGGAATTGCTACTTGTGCCTTGTCAGTGAAATCCTGGTTACTTCTTCTGACAGGCTGTCAACGCCTAAAAGTGGAAATCTTTGTAACTCTAAGATAGTTTTCATCCTACATGTGTTTTGATGTAATTAAGGTTTGCAGCGTGTTTGAATTGTTAATGCTTTTGCAAGTTTTATTTACGTACTGTAATATTGCAAGTTTTCTTTTTTCTCTGTGGTAGCTGCACTTGTTTGTGTTGCTGATTTTGTTCTTTTATAGCAAGACAATATACACATTTTGTGCATAATCTGTCCTGAACTATAGCAGCATGGTTTTGCATTCTGCGTTTTACATTCACATTTTACCCATTTTGTTCCTGGTTTTACTTCATGATTGTTTCAAAATTCAAAGTAAGCCATATAACACTAACATCGTATCTGCAGGTAATCCAGTATTCGCATTCTGCTTTGAATATCTTTGGCAGTTGTCCATCTTGGCTCACCTACCTCAGGTCTGATATTTTCCTTTCCAACTGAAATTCTATACCGACCAGCATTCTGTTAAATTTAAAAATTTTTACTACCTTCCAGATACACTTCATTCATTTTGGTGTATCTTATGGGACTTGCTCTTGATGAAAGTGAGTTAAATACTTTCATTCATTCATGTTCAGAACTGATAGATATCTTCTTACTTTATCCACCATCATCTTACTTTAATTGCTTTTCCATCTAATTTATCCTTTGATCACATCAACGCAGAGTGATTCTTGTAACAAGGATTTCCATTTATAAAGAAGAAGAACCTCTACGGGAATTTCTGTGCCAGTCTTCCCTTTAGCTATTATAATTTTCTCTCGGTTTGTACAGTGTTTTACATATGCAAACATGAGAATCCTTGGTTTTCCTTCATCTATGCATTTGGAATAGTTAATGCTTATGTTGTTGGGCCTGGGATACTGTGCCTTGCACCTCTTATGTAACCTGAGACAGGGCATGTGTTTGGCCAAGGTATTGGCAGTTTTTATTTGGGGTTTTAAAATCTTTCTTTGCTTGACTTAGCCTGTTCAAGACTCGCCGATTGCTGTTCCGAACTTAACTGTGAACTTTGGAAACAAGACAAGTTCTTTTTTGAAAAACATTACTCTGAAAGTAAAATGAATACTGTAAGCTTACACCGTATGTGAAGCTCATGCTCCAATTAGGGTTGGATAGGGTCATCACTGTCTTGGAACCGGCCATTATTTTGTTCAACTTTCTCTTCTCTGTTTCTCCCATGGATTCCTGTAAAAGAAGATTTGTTGAGTCTCCTTTTATCTACATTAATTCCAGATATATAATAGGTTGTGACAGGGATTCCCTTAATATGTCATGATTATTTCATTTCCTTTTCTTCACAGTACCTGCTAATTTTTCTCAAGTTTTCTATTATGTTTTTAATGATCACGTGATATGCTTTGAATCAGGTTTTTAGAGTTCAGAACTTTAGGTTTTTAGTGTTGCTGCTTCTTGTTTATCCCATGACATTTCTTCTCTACCAAAATGTATAATAGTTTTCCTTTTGTTGAATTGACGGCTTGTTCTAAGTTCTCTCTGATATGAAATTTCAATGCTCATAGTCATTTGAGCTCATAAACTACAGTATTACTTTGGCCCAGTCAAATACCACATCCACCAAGAGGTTTGCCATTCGCTCAGCCATTGCATCAGAAAGGGGACAAGAAAAAGGAGGAAACTACATTTTATGTTTTTAATTAATCATTAGAATAGTGTCCAGCACTAAACTTTTCTGGGGTAGAATATGTGTGTAGCAATGACAAATGAAGTAAACTACTCCTTCAGATTCTTTGAATTTTGAAATGCAAGCGGACATACATGTGGCTTAAAGTCCTAGGTATATTATAATGGTATTTGCACTATACTATTTTTTTTAAAATCTATCAAGTTGTTGAACCTAATACTGTTTTTATGATTTTAATAATCAAATTAAATGCATTTTTGGGCCCAAAATTTTGTCGATTGAGAGGAAGTGAACAATATCAAATGATTGGAAAAAAAAAAAAGTTCACAGGAATCAACAATTAACAAAGAGAGATACAAACAACACGGAAGAAGCACCCACAACAATGAAACCAAAATGACCCACCCAACTTTCAACCCTTGTTCACATGGAACTCAAAAGACAATAAATCTTAATAATCTGTAGCGGGAAGCTGCTCATATGTGGCTGGAGCGATGAAGAAGACCTCATAGACAATGGCTGCAATGGCAGACCCAATGAATGGACCGAGCCAGTAGACCCAGTGGCTGTCCCATGTCCAGCTGACCACAGCTGGCCCGAAGGAGACTGCAGGGTTCATGGATGCACCATCAAAGGCACCACCAGCCAAGATGTTGGCGCCCACAATGAAACCAATTGCAATGGGTGCAATGATCCCAATGTTACCTTTCTTTGGGTCAACTGCTGTGGCATAAACAGTGTAAACCAAACCAAAGGTCATCACGATCTCAAAAACTACTGCGTTCCATTCTCCAACCCCAGATGACAAGGAAAATGCAGACGTTGTCTGTATCATGTAAGCAAATTCAAAACAATTTTGGTTAAACATTGAAGTGAACTTAGTTCATTTTTCTATCTCAATTTTAGCTTTGATTGTTTGCTGCAGTCTTACCAATCCACCAGTTGAAAACTTAAGAAGCAAGCAAGCAACAACGGATCCGAGCAACTGAGCAATCCAGTACAAAATACTCCTGACCAAGGTAATGTGCCCTCCAACAAAGGCACCAAATGTGACCGCAGGGTTTACGTGCCCACCAGAGATGTTAGCACCGACTGAAACTGCCACAAACAGCGCGAAGGCATGAGCCAATGATGCAGCTACCAGGCCTGCCGGTGTTGATGAGCCATTGTCAGTGAGCTTGTCTGCCAAAGATACATACACCCTTCATGAGTCCATTAAAATAACAAAAACATATACAATGACAAACAAAAAGGAAACTGCAACTACTACTAACTTTAGGAAAGATATTAATTTCAATAAATCTTGTTTGGTTCTAACAATATATGTTGTTAATCAAGGGGGTCTGAGAAAATTAGGATACGTACTGAAAGCCATGCCCGAGCCTTCACCGGCAAAAACAAAAATGAGCATGGAAATAAACTCAGCTAGAGCTGCCTTGAGGGCATCAGCTTGGCCAGCCTCGGCTGGAGATCCTACTGCAATTCGAGAAATTGGCATTTTTTTTCCTACAAATGAGAATTAAGTTTTCCTTTGAGCTAGACAACTCAAAAAAAAAAAAAAAAAAAACCCACTACTCTTATCTCTCTTGCTTTCTTCACTGGTGGTTATATATAGGGGTCCAATGCAACGACTATGAACCGGACGAGCCGGTTTCAAACGGGTAAAGAAGCCAAATTTTCAACTAAAGAAGAAAAATGGGAAGAACCCTTTCGTGGCGGCCACCTGTCAGTGTCGGGAAAATATTGTGGGCGAGGGCCTCCAAATCTCTCCTATTATGCAAAGTGTATGTTTGATGTGGACTTGGATGGCCAATCAGAGCGTGGAGAATGTTGATCACCGACCAACAGTGGTCCCCCTCATGCTTGTCGTTGTTTTCGCTTGACCGACCATTGGATTGTTTATATTGAGGTGACGTGGACGGTGGTGGTTAGCTTTGCTGGCTTCATTGACATCCACTAATCAACATTAATTAAGTAGTAAATCCAAATTATTTATTCTGGTTTTTCTTATTGGTTTAGTGGTGACTACGTATAATTTTAGGTATTTGCTATATATATAGGCATATATACATGTAAAATGCGCTTTCATTTACTTAATTTGAAAGCTTCTTTGGCCAAAAAAATAAAAACATAATTTCGTAAATTTAAATTGTCATTATCATAAAATGATTGATACTTGATCAATAGTTATTTAGATAACTTGTAGAAGCTAACCCTATGCCATATTTTTTGATACCCTTTGCTGTTTTTGGTTAGTTTAGAAGAACGGGCAAAAATACAAAGATGCAAACGTTGATGAAAACATCAAGGATCACTTAGGAATGGAAATAATAAATTGCAAGAGGAAAACGATAATGAGAGAAAGCTATTGCATTAGAAAAGAATTAATCTTTGAATGGGCTATTGATTAGTGTTAATGAAGAGTTTTTAAAATTTTAAAATTTTAAATTCAAAATTTATTGTATATGAATTTGATTTATTTTCTATATGAAATTTATTTAATTATGTATTAATTTATTAATTGATTTATTTGTTTGATTTTAATTCAATAAATTTTTATGTAGATTTTTAATTACAGTTTTTATTTGTATTTGTAATTTCACCCAAAAAAATTAATCTTCAACATTGTCACATATGACATGACTAAATACAAGCTCTCTTTTTTGAGTGTTGATCCAATCATTTTAAATTTTAGTAAGAAACTAGAGATAAATTTTTTTTTAATCCACCAGGTAAAGGATAGGAGATAGTATGATGAGATTTAAAGTTTATTTTATATATTTTACAAAAGTTTTAATTATGAAATTAAAAAAAAATCTTAATTATTAGATCAAAAGGCTAAAAACAAAGTAGAAGACAAATTTCCTTTAACCTTCTCCCACTCCTTTCCTTCATTGTGATTAAATTATACAGTTGAAGAATCCGAGAATAGAGTTAAAGCTGTCACCCTAGCCTAGTGAAGTAGGCAAAAAGATTTGAAATTGGAGTCTCATTTCTCCACATTAAACCAATTTGTGGCTACCATTCAATCAGATTAAAATGTGTTATCATATCATGCTCCCATCACTCTTGGCCAAGCTTTGTCATATGACTTCACTCCATGATCTCTCAACTACAATCAAAGATTTTTCATTTCTCTCCCCCTTGTGAGTAGCTCGACCATTCTACATCAAGAGTGAGCCAACCAAAACAATCGAAAAAAAAAAAATTAAAGAAAATTTTTAAAAATTTTATTAAATATATTAACAGTAAATTTTTTTAATTTGTTTAATAGAATTAAAATAGTGATATATATCTTATAATATATATTAAAAAATATAAAAAATTTAATTAAAAAATATATATTATAATTTTAATTTCATTTATAAAATTAAAAATTTTTATTATTAATATATCAAATAATTTTTAATTTCTTATTAGAGGAATAACTTTCTCAAAATCTAAAAAGGGTTTTGCATTAGCAAGTTTTTAAAGGATTAGCAGCTTTTACGTGACAAAATGATAGTAACATGACAACATATGCTCTAAATAAAGTAGATTGCAATTTAAAAATAAAAAATATTATAAGTGTTAAAATTTAAATTTTAAATCTAAAAATATTATTTTTTAAATTGATTAATAAATCAATTGAATGAAATTTTAAATTCATTTATGCTCTAATTTTAATATTATTATTCCTCTGTTAATTAATCTAAACTTCTTTGTTAAATAGGATTAAATGAAAAAAAAAAAAAAAGGGCTCAAATGAGTTGTTAAAACTAATTGAAAATTAAATGGGTAGTGTGGAAAGGTGGCCTCCATGATTTCAATTGGAATAAATAATCATCTGTGGTTATCAAACCAATATTTTTCCTATCCTGAATCATATGATAATATGTTTAATAATATTAATTTAATTTTAAGAATTGGGATTATGGGTTGGCTTTATCTTGTCCAAGAATATTATTTGAGCAAGTGCTATTTTCTTTAAACCAATGTCTGACATTTCTTCTCTTCCCTTCATTTTTCTTGCATTTTTAATCTTATCTATGCCATATTTTAATATGGACGGCTCAAATGGCCGTCCCACAACTCTATTAAATCCACATCCTCTCCCTTTCGTTTTCACTAATTTTTTGTTCTTTATATCTTGGAAGAAGAATAAGATTATAGATATCGGCATTCTCGAGGATTAGATCAGTCTCAATCCAATGGGTAGGGAGTCGCCACTCCAATAAATTTATTTTGATTTAACGGTAAGAGATTTTTTAATTTCATTTCATACATTTTTATTTTAGATTAATTCAAATAAATTTATTAAATCGAATCTAACAATTTTATAAAAAAATTATCCTTTCAACGTAAAATGAAACCTGACAAATTCATAAAAAAATGATTTTTTAACCTAAAGTTAAAATCTTTCCAACTTTTCAAGCCCAAAGTCAAAAACTTCGGGGGAACCTTTGTAAACTGTCATCTGGGCTTGAAGATTACCATCTTGTTGGTTTATCATTATCCAATTCTTTCATGCCGAGTGAAGAGATTTCACCAAGGAAATGATTTGGCTTCTATATTCAGGTTCCAGCCCAGTCTAATTATCTCCAAATTAAGTATCTGGCAGCCCAAATTGGTATGACAAGTTTGGATGGCCAAATTAGCCCAAATTAGGTTGGAACAGGGACCATTTTTTTCTTTTGATGGCCACAAGGCCCAATTCAGCTTAACTTATCCCTTCCGATAAGAATCCCTTAAATAATCTAATTTTGGGTTCTTTCCCTTGAATCATACCTAACGTGTTCTTGTGACTAGTTTATGCTTTCTAAAAAATTTTCAACTCGTTTCTTTTGCTCCTTTCTATAATAGGATCTTCAATCCTTCTTTATTTCACATACACTAACTATGAAAGCAAAGTCAAAACCAAATTATAAAAAAATCTCCTTTTTACCACTTGTAAAAAAAGAAGAGTAAGGAAGCACTATAACTAAATCTGAAATTACTGAACTCCAAAGTATCCTTTACGGTACTGACTTATTTATTTGATTTAAGCTCTAGATTTCGTTAATTTCCTTTGTTTTTCCAATTTGCTCAAAATAGCTGTACTTTGAGTCCTGCGGCACATTCGGCTAAGCTGAGAACGCGTCTAAAATCATCATCATTGCAATAATTTTGTTGAAAGACATTATAGCCAGTTAATGACTACTGCTGACCAACAAAAAATTAGAAAAATCAACTTCGCAAAATTTTCCCAACCCATTCATCATTACATTCGGTGATTATTGATGCGTTCATAGTGTAAAATATTATAATTTATATAAAATATATATTATAATTTATATTAATATAAAATTTAAAATGTATATTTAGTTTTATAAAATCATATATAATTATCATTAAAATTTTAGATTACAATTTCGTACCTTTTTTATATATCATATTCCTATGATACTATTATATCTTATTTGAAATTATCAAATAATCCATCATTTATTTTCCCTGTTAACAACTCTCCTTCGCAATACTTTTTCATGATTATGACCCAAAATATCCTTTTTGTTTATCTTTATATAATAAATATATAATTTGATCTCTCTTTAACTTCTTTATATAGATCTCTCAGTCAAATCTACTGACCTTGCATGCCATACTAATCAATATTGTTCAACTTCACATTTTTCTGTCATTTTCATAATATGGAGTAATTTCTTTTGTTTAATCTAATTCTCTTTTGATATGATCTTAAAAACATATTTTCATATTAATTTAATTTATTAAAAACTTTATGCTTTATGTATTTTCATAAAAATCGAATTTTATTGGTGGATTCAAAATTTTTTTAAAGATATCTACCTATATAAAAAATTGACAATGAATTTATTAATTTTATCCATAAAAAAAAATTCAGATGATAATTTTAAGGATGTTCAGACGAAATTTGTTTAATTTGTTTAATTTTTAAAATTTATATGAACATCTTACCCATGCTTTTGAATTCACCTCTGTCGAATTCTAATTAAAAAAAAAAAAAAAACTCTTCTCCTTATCCACCGGAATGTCACGTTGAAGAAAAAAAAAATTAGGAGGCCTTCTTTATTTGTTTGCCGCCATGCAACTACTTTACCGATTGGATTGCCATTTCAAATTTAATGCAGATGATGGCGTGGCTCTCCGTTTTAATTGGTTTTCCTACAGCCAAAAGAGCATCATGAACTTGGTTCAAACTTTAGACTGGCTTTTGTTCTATATAATATATAATAAATTAAAGCAAAAAAAAAAAAAGGGAATGTTCTGATTGGAGATAGTCAGTCAAACCTTATAACCGACTTATTTTATGCTTAGTCAAATCTGCATTGAAATTGTAAAGTTCTTCGGTCGACCAAATTGGTTGTTTAAACAGGGAACTTAAATGGTCGAATCCTAAGATTTAAGTTCTGCAATAATGTTCTTATATATGCATAGAATACGACTTGCATCTTATCCTCATGATTTGCTTACCTGCGTTTGAAGTAACTAATTGTTATATTAAACAGTTCGAATTACTCTCAATTTGCAATATTCAAAAGGTTAAGAATTGCTATTTTAAGTAGGGTTAGGGATCGACTTAACTGGGATAAGTTTTCTAAAGGGGACACGACACACGAGCGATCTTAATCTTAGGGCTGCGGTAATTGTGGTTAAAAAAAAAACAACTTAAAATAAAGGAAAGGATTTGTAACGTTAATGATCAAAACTATTTTAATGTATCATGTTTGATTTAAATTATCATTTAATTGTGTTTTATGATATTAATTTTATTATAATTTTAAAAATTGTTATTTTAATTTATATTCATCTTTATAATATAATCAATAAGATTATCAACTTATCATATAAATAATAACATAAATTCTTTTTTTTTTAATTTAAAGATATTAAAATTAAAATTTTAACAATTTATTAACAGATCAATTGTCTTACATCTTAAAAATTTCTTAACCTCCATGTAAAAAACGTTTGACTTTATTTCTCAATGCTACACGTGAAGCACATGATTATCTAGCATAAATAGCGCCCGCAGTACAAGGGTTCGTAACTCTACCAAGCCTTTAAAAGCAGAAATACCAGTGTCAAAGTTAGCTGATTCGCCAATGGTAAACATTTGACAGATTTAAATAGATATGGCCCTCTCCTTGGAAGCTTTGAGAGGGCCTTGCTTTAAAAGTTTATAGTTCAATGGATGACGGTGCACGAGGTTGGTTGGATTCAAACGATAAAGAAAATTTGGGGATTTTTTCAAGTTTCTGCTTTCCGGTGTAAATTAACCCCACAGGATACGCACAAGGGTTTGCTGTTCCTATCATGGCAAATCGGGACTTGATGACTTTTGGAATCTTATGAAAGAAGAATGTCGATACAGCATACTAATTGACAAAAATATTGTAGCTTAATTCTGAGCTTTATTTTCTGATTTGGGTACTCTAAATAAATTTTTTTTTTAATCTTTGAAATTAAAAATCAAATATTTTATCAATAAATTACATAATTATTGATATACTTTACGATACAATAACAATACATGTTTTTTTTTTCCTGAATTACATAGGCACTTCTTGAAATTAATTTGTTCATCACATGACATTAAATTAAACTTTACTTAATTAATCAAGTTTTAATTAAGTCAAAATTGTTTTAATTGTACTCTTGGTATAATATAAATGCTCTTTTGAAAATTAAATTTCTTCCTCCAAAACTTTGAATTTTCCCTATATCCTCGTCAACACGGTATCCCTGTACAATCATCTTCTTGAACAGGAATGAAGGAGTTAGCATTTGACAGCAGCCGTTGCTACAACTAGTCATGTACTTGTATTTTAGTTTTCATGTTCTCATCATGACAACTGGAAATTAAATTTCTATGTCATGTACAAGGATTGCTTTAAGATTTTTTTATGAAAATATTTATTTATAATAGATAAATTTATCGATGAGTTTATCAAATGTTCATGATAAATTTTTAAAATGTTTAATAAAATTTTTTTATATCCATTAAAAATTTTTGAAAACGTCCAATAAATAATTTTTTAAAATTTTAAATTTTTTAATTCTAAGAGTGTCCACCAACATTCTATTTTGTACTTTGATCCGCCACCGGTCATATATGAAACTTTTCTCTTTGGAAAATTGGTGACCTTTGTTAGCAAACCTGAGGCACGTGCAACCTACCATTTTTAGCTAATATAAAAAATCACCAATGGCATGTGCCAAGGCCGCACGGTCCTGACGCCAAGTGTCGTGCAAGCGACGGCACAAGTAGACCGGTGCCGAACAGCCATGTGCGAAGTCCACAAAATGACAACACATTGCCTAGCACAGTCGTTTTTAAGAGCCCCACGCCACCACATTTTGATATGGTGGAAATGGGCCCTTTATATTCCTTTTTTTTTTTTTCTCTAATTTGGTTTCGTTTGGCTTGCAAGCAAGAGCCAAAAAGTGCTTTGAATAAAATAGATTCGATCGGAAAAGTAGAAAAGAGTTGAAAATATAAAATAATTTCTTAGTTGGGAAAAAGCTAACGGCATTGGCACCGATTGATAACGAAAAACTTGGGTTATTTTCTAAAAAATTCCTTTTGTTCGGTGATAAATGATACTGGTTGAAATTTTCGCGATTTTACATGATTTGGTCGACAGGTTAAGTCGTTACCCGTTAGGAAACTAAAGGAGACATGATATAATATAATAATATAGTAAAAGAGGGAGTTGGTCTCCACTTTCTTGGACCGTACGTTTCTTCATCTTAATCTATTCTAGTAATTGGGAATTAATTTACTGAGACAATTAGCATTTTTAATTTAGTAGCTAATATGTATAGGCCACTCTATGCCCCTTAATATGTGAAGTTTTTATTTCTTAGTGCATTGCACTTTTCCATATCTTATGGCTTTTGATTTTCCTATCTAAGTTTAACTCATTATATGCTAATTAAACTAATAGGCATGTGAATGAACTTTTTGTAAGATAAAATTATGAGGTCAATAAATCAAAACGAATAATATCTCATAAGTTAGTGTGGACCACGATATTTGATATCAAAACTAACTCTAAGGGTACTAACGATGTGTCACCGAAGACAATGAACTTCTGTTGGAATGAGAGAGGATATCATGGTCTTAGAGAAGAGTCATGAATTCCATATCGACTGTGTATTAGAGTTGATCTTAAGATATAATTATTCACATCCTTTCAACTTGTGAGATATTTTTTGTTGGATAAAATCGTGAGGTTAACGACCAAAATTGATAATATCTCACAAGTTAATGTGAACAGTAACAATTAAGCTGTTGAAAAATAAGATGAAATTTTAAACGTTTTTTTTTTTAATCTATAAAAGATATCGATGATTTAAAAATAAAAAAATTTAAAATTATCATTTAAATATTAATTTTATTAAATAATATTTTTTAAAAATAATTATATAAATAAATTAAATTGATGTTCGGATTCAAACTTTGTTATTCTTTATTCCTCGTAAACTAATCACTTACTAAAAAGGTAATAAAAAGATTGAAATGGTCAAGATTAAATCCAATAATGTAAGAAATATGCAATTTTAAGCACACTAACCTCTTTATTAGATAATTTGAATAAGATCAGTTGCTTTTTCCTTTTTTCCTTTTAACAAAAAAAGTCACAAATATTAACCTTCCTAGTGGAAATATACCATTAAGAAAAACATATAAAAGCAACTCAAACATCTCTACTTCAGTCCTTAATTTTTTTTTTCCTTAATCAATTGATTGATGTAAATAATGGAAGATATGCTTTCATTTACTTTTCTTTTTCCCTACTTTTATACACTATCGTTTAATCTCAAATTTAATATAATCTTAGGCTGTCTTTGAAAAGGTTGGGTAGAGTATAAAGGTATCCATTCTTGACTATTAATTAATGGATTCAACTAGAAGAAATTAATTGGTAATAAAGTTGAAGTATATGAAAGTTGAGTTATTCTTACTTGCTTTAACTTATTAAAGTTTTTTAGTTTTACTAACCCTAGTTAGAGGGTTATATCAGCAAGGGTCAACTCATAAACTCATGCAAGTGCGCAACCGATAAGGCAAAGGATTAAAGAATGAATTAAAGATAATCTCTCATACACTCTCACAAGTCACTAGATTCATTGTATCAAGGAAAGAACCTGACCTTTTTTTTTTTTTTTTTTAAATTCAGCATCTTTGTCTTAAACCAATGTATAATTTAAATTCAGCAGCTTTTGTCTGCTTCTTAAGAAAAAAAAAATCAAAAGTGAAAACCACAAAATAGATCATTAGAAATCAAAATATAATACTAGTAAAGAATCTAAGGTTTAGTCCGTTCTATTCGCACAGTCACTTTTAAGTAGTATTTTGAAATTTAAATTTTAATACATGTAATTTTTTTTTTAGATTATGGTTTCATTTATAAAAATTACTAATAAATTTATGAAAAGCTCTCTATTATTCTTATCATTACCCAATTGTACAAAGTTCAAGTGCATTTCTTTGAGATTAGCAGTTGGATTAAGGAATAAAACTTATTTTTATATATTAATCAAATAAATTTTTTATTTTATAAATAAAATTAAAAGATTATCACATATTTTATTTTTTTAGTTAATCTTTTAATATACATATGTGTTATACAATTAATTATGTTTATGGAATCCAAAAATTTCATTGATAATAGGTTAGATCATTTCTCGAAAAGGGCTTAAGGAACAGTGACATGATTAATAAAAAATGTGGCATCATTATTAAGGGATCTAATACTGTAATGGCTAGTGGTACGGGGGTACGATGGTTTTTTTCCCGCAAAGAGTTTTTTTATTATGAGATATTATTAAGATTGATTTGAATATTTAAATTTAAAATTTTTTTAATATAATACATGATTTATAAATTTATTAATTAATATAATATTTAAAAAATTATTTATTTATTATATATCATTATTTGAAATTAAACATATTAATTAATAAATTTATAATTTTTATATCACATTAAAAAAATTTTAAATTCAAATATTATATTAAATATTTCATTATAATTTAAAAACAATTCAAAAAATTAACCCATACTACAAATATACTATTAAGATGGCATGTGAAAGAGTGCGAAAACCGATTGCTGGGAATAAAGAAAGAACTTGTGGTTTTCTTCTAACATAATTCCTCATCCATGAACAGGGTTTTAATGGATTTGTTCTTAAATAAAATAAAAAAGAATGTATACAAAATTTAGGATTTGGTTTTTCATGAATTTTTATTGTTACGTAAAGATTTGTGCCGTGTGGCAATGGAATTCAAAATTAATTGATTACTCTTACCACTAAAAAATTTCTACCATTAATTTTAATTCATAAATTTATGATGAATTTCTCATTTATAAAATGAACTTTAGTAGGTCTAAATTCAAATTTTATTATTTATAATTTTTTTTATAAAAACTCATTAATTTATAACTAATTCAATGAACTTTTGCATGTATAAAATTAAAAAGAAAATAAAAATAAGAGCAAAATAAGCATGTTTACTTACTCATTATTGTCACTGATGACCTAAAAAGGTAAAAAGTTATTTTGTTTTAAAATTAAGGGTAATGTTAAGGTGTCAAATTAATTTCTCGATGACCTTAGCTAGAAAATATGAAGCCAATTCCATTTGTTTTCATGGCTTAGATGATATTTTTTGTTACATAAATTCATTTGAGTTGTAATTGTTTCGATTCTGGTTGTCGTTAAACATAGATGAAATATTTCATAAATTTTTTGCCACGTAAATTCATTTTTGTTAAACATAGATGAAATATTTTATGCATGAAAATAGTTAAAATCATATAAGAAATTAATCCTTTTTACAATAAAAAGATATCCTATGATTGAACTAATTTCAATGTGCAAACATTAAACATATTATTGTTAAGAAAACTTTAAGTGTCATTTGCCGGATTTGAAAATTAGTAACAATCTTAAAAAAATAATATACCCGAAATGAAAAATCATCAAATTCAACATAAAATAATATTTATGTATCATAGTTTTGAAGCATTAAAAAAGGGTAAATTAAATATTTTATTTTATTTTAAAATTCCCTCCCTTAAGCCAAAAATTGTTTAAAAATTAGAGTATATACAATCTAAGCATTTAAAAGTATTAAAATCAAAGTTATCTTTTAATTAATGGAAGCTATAAAACATCATTTACCATAGGTTAAAAAAACAAAATAACAAGAGTCAATTGGATATTAGCTCATATGATAAAGTTGTGGGTTTTTTAAATAGTCATGTATTTGTCAAATGAATTAAATAGATCGAGATTACATGATAAAAAAAATTAAAATTTAAAAAAAATAACAAAAAAGAAAAAAAAATCAATAGTGTCGATCACGTATTACTTTCATGAAACAAAGACAAAATCACGTGAAGTAGAAAATTAAAATGATTAAAAAATAGAAACAGCTCTTTATTGACTTATTCACATGTATAAAATGCTATACATAAGGAAAATCTTACTAGATTTTAAGTCACCATTAAGATATAATTAAGACAAAAACAAATTAAATAAAAAAATAATATTCACAAAAAACTATAAGAAAAAAAGGGAAAAGAGGGAATTTTGATTTAAAAAAGAGACAAGAGTACGGAAAGAATGGGGCGAGTTAAATAGAAAAAAAAAGGAAAATTTTTTTAATTAGATTTAAACTCGTGCAATGGACGTGTAATACTTATGTAAGTAACTCAAATTTATATATTCATAATTATGTAATTTCGAAATAACAAAATAAAATATAATAATTACTTTAAACATAACATAAACTTTAAACACTTAAAAATAGAATAAAATTAAAATTAAAATATCAAAATAAACATTCAATAACTTATATTGAAGTTTCACAAAAAACAATTACTTCATTTGTCTTATTTTCTTTATCCATTTTCTTGTTTGGGATATTCCAAAATTATGGTTTTTTTTTAACATAAAAAAATTTTACTTTTTATATTTTCAAATTATATTTTATCATTTTTTTTTTTAACTTTTTGACATTAAAAATCATAAAATTTTAATTTTATAAAAAATTTTTAAATTTTAATATTGAATATATTAAAGTCAAAAAATCTTTTTTAAATTATGTGAAAGTCAATATATGACAAATATTTTGGGATTTGTTCAATGAAATAAGTGGTAAATTTTACAAATTTGAAGAATTTGTTCTATTTAAAAGATTTTTAAAAGTTATAAACTAATACCCCTTACATCAATTAAAATTTCATTCACCGACAATTTAAAAAATAATTTTTTCATCTTCAATTGAAATTAAGACTTATTTAGTCAAATCTTAATCAACTATATTGTCTTAGGTTGATTCAGCTAACAATACAATATATCAAAATTCTTATGATTTGGCTCCCAATCTTCAAATTAATTAATCATTTTTTGCATTTGATTGTAAAATCTTATAAATCAATATAATCTTATCAAAAAACCTCTTAAAATAAGATAAAATTTTAAACCTCTGCTAATTAATATCTTGCAAAAGAAAAGAATTCTTTAATAACATTACATTCAACATTTATATATGTATAAAGAAAATATCACAATTTGCCTTTAAATTATAGATTAAAAAAATACTAAAATATATATGTTCATAAAATTGCTATTCTAAAAAAATTATTGTGCGTTTTTTTTTTTTTTTTTTATGAATTGGTGGTATATCAATATCACCTTTTAAAATATCTATCTATCCAAAGAGAAATTGAGTCAAGAATATTTATCTAAAAAAGAAATATAGAAAAATATAAAAATTTGAGTATAAGAGTTTCAATTATAGTTTTAGTATTTCCAAAATTTAAGGACATGTTAAATAAAATAAGAGATAAATTTTACAAAATTTTTCTATTCTAAAAATAAAATTTAACAATTGCAAAAAAAAAAAAAAAAGAAGAGTAAAGCCTCAATAAATTTACAAAAGAATAGCAAATAAGACTAAAAAATAAATTTCTTATAAGATAATAGAAATAAAATTACAATGAAATAAAGTTAGAGAATAGTCTAATTTGATTTGCTTTTTTTTTTTTTGAAAGAACATTTATATTTATATTGCTATCAAGAAATATAATCATAAATATATTAAAATTTTACTATTATTAACCATATAATGTAATAAGTAAAGACATAAAATTAATGAAAATTACATTCAAAATTATAAATTCTGAATTCTTATCTAATATGTTATCTTTTTTAAAAAAATATTTTTTTCCTAATTTAATGATTTCATTATTATTAACTCATTAATGACTTATTTCTTTTTCCTTATTTATTATATTAAATTTCATTTAATTTATAATAAGATATGAAAATATATTCATAAGTAACTGCTTTTATTTAGTTTCTTTTTTATTTGTATTATTGATTAAACTAATTGTAACTTATATAAAATATTGAATATTTAAAATGTAATAAATGCAATAATTTAGTCTAATTAATTATTTTTTAAATTATAAAAATGTTACTATAAAAGATAATACAAATATTTTAAATAAATAAAATATATTTATTAGAGAATATAAGATGATTTTTAAATTTTATTTATATTAAAAATTTTTTTATATATATTTATATAAGATATAAGATTGAAAAGTTTAGAGCTTTCTTAATATCTTTCATTTCCTTTGATGTGGACTTCTTGTTCTTTACCATGGTCTAAGGAAGAAAGAGAGAGAAAAGAACAGCCATCTCTTCTTTATTTGCCTTTGATTGGTCTATAATATAGACATTTTGTTAAGTCCCTCTTTCAGCATTTTTGGTTTTTCCATTTTTTTTTCTCTCTTTGCATTCACTGTTTTTTCTCGCTATAGGACCCCAGAAAATGGAAGAGTTGGGTTCCTTGTGGAATTACCAAGAGGTGGGTTTTTTTTTTATTTTCTCTTTTCTGTTTGTCTCACTGCTTTTCTTTCTTCACTTCACCTTTTCTGGGTCTTGTTTAGTTTTGGCACTTCAAGTTCACTTCTTTCTGTCTTTTTTTCCCCTTTTTAGCTATATTGGTGTTCGTTTTTATCAGTTTTTGTTCCATTCAATGGTATCATCTTAGTTCATTTCTTTCATATTTTCTTATTTATATTAGAAAACATTACCACAATCAAAAAAATTTTTAAACAGTGGTATTGTTGTATATGGTACATAAGTTTTTTCGTCATCTTTTTTGTTGGGGTGAAAATGGATTTTTGCTTCAATAAATGTCATATTGGAGAATTAGCTTCATTACTTTAGGCTAGAAATTTTCTATCAGCAAATTGTATGTGGCTCATTTTTTTTTTTTGGGTAAAATGTGTATTTGTTCTGTCCTGGTATGAGCAAAACATGCATTAATAGAAATTTTGAGTTACCACTAGTCGGTTTTGGTGGAAACTAGAGATATTTCATGGCATCAGGAAATGGGGTCCAATGTCTTTTTCTTTTATGGGGTTTCATGTTTTTGAAGGGTTTAATGGCGCATTATTCGAAATGAATCCTGGTTTGACTGAAAGACTTTGGGATCCACACGGGTAAAGCAGAGATAACACTGTTTCTCCCAACTTTGAACTGGTTGTTCATCCACTGGGCTTATCTGCTTTATGTTTGTCTCTTGGTACATATCTACTACAATGATTTTTTTAAAAGACTAGTTTTGGTCTACATGTCCCCACTGAAGCTACAGGGTTTGGTACAAGCAAATTTGCTGCAACAATAAATGATTCAATTTACTCTTTTTATCTTTTCCTTCTTTGTTATGTTGTCTTTAAACGATTTTCATGTGTGAAGATATTGCATGATGTATGCCTGTAAGCGAGTAACAGATTTTTTCATTTTCCTCTTTGTATTTGATGAAGTCTGAAAGTAACCCTCCTTTTCTGAATTAACAGGGTTTTGATGAACTGGAATTGAAGCTTCAATACACTACAATTGAGCTAGAGTCTGTCAAAATGGAAGCCAATGAGCAAATAAGGAAATACAGGGAGGAGATAAAGTGTTTGCTCAATCTCCTAAAGCTTGCATACCAACAAAGAGATGAAGCAAGAGATCAGTTGCGAAAACTACTTAACAAGTTAATGCCTTCGGGTCCAACTGAACTGCAACCAATCCTCCCTCATCCCCAATCTGAAAGTCCCCCTATGATTGCAGCAAAAGCAAACTCAAGCATAACTGAATCTAACAGTTTATCAGATACATATAACCACCGGCAGTCACATGGCTCTTCCCCAGTAGATTCCTTCTTTGATGCAGTCACTTCACCTGATTTTTCAAGCATTAAAATGGCTGATTCAGGTAGCACGGGGTTTGTGAATCAGCCCTTTGTTCAAGAGTATAATGGTTCTGTGTCAATTGGATTGGTCTCCTCGGGGGTGACCAACATTGATCCTGCTACAACTGTGATTGATAACCTTGCAAAAGGGAAAACTTTGCCTCAGAAAGGAAAGCTTTTGCAAGCTGTTATGGAAGCAGGTCCTCTTCTTCAGACACTTCTTGTTGCTGGGCCCCTTCCTCGATGGAGAAATCCTCCTCCTTTGCATTTCAAAGTCCCTCCTGTTTTAATCAAAGGTTGTGATTCTAAAACTGCTAACCAAAAACTAGCTGCCAAAACAAATAGGACCATTGTTCAAAAACTATTGAACTCATCATCATCATACCCTGAGATGTCTTGTGGCTCTCATCAAATGTGTTCAGCAGCTATGTTGAATTTTGCAAGTTCTGCTTCTGCTCCAGGGCTGAGCAACTCAAAGCTGTTGAGTTCAGGTGCTGGTGTTAACACTCAAATCACAGCAGGAAAACGCCAAAGGTTTCTATGAGTTGAAAGAAGCTTTGCTTCAGTTTTGTAAAGATTATATGAGAAGGGGTGGTGGTGTAATTAAATTTTATACGCTTTTCGGGGGTTTTAATTGAATGATATAGCATAGCTGTTCAACACTTTTAACTTTTGGATTATTCTTGTATATCCTGATTTTGAATTTCTTGTTCATTTCCTCCCCCTTTTGTTGCATCAAAACGTGAAAAATGATATAAAAGGATTTTTTTTCTTTCCACATATACCTCTTATACCAATTTTCTTTCGAATTAAAATAAAATTGAATTGGTTTCTTGCTTTCCATCTTTCCGTAGGCCTAGTCTTTCTTGAAAACATCTTTTGCCGCCACATGATACAAGCATTAATTGGATAGTTGAATTTCTAAATGCTATGTTAAAGTTCCTTCACCCCATCCCAGAGCTTAGCTCAACTAAACTATTATGGATTGATGCATGAAATGGTGAAAACCAGGCTAAAAAGGAGAAGTTTTGCCAGTATGAAAGGTGCAAATTCATTTAGGAGAGAATATTTAGCATTGGGATCATCTTCCTTGACCTCAAGATGTTCATGAGTTAACTACTCAACTGATAAAAAAATGGAAGAGCTACTGAACTTGGATGATAAATATGTCAAGGGGAAATGGAGTCTCGCTTGACCTCAAGATGTTCATGAGTTAACTAAAGGCCACAAATGAAACAAAGTAAGGTGATGGAAAATTGTGGTCTCATTGAAGAAGAGACTAATCGTTGCTGAAAATTAAAGAGGTTAGAATGGAAGGTGATTTATTGAAGCACCTTGTCTCCGGATGGTGGCTGAAGATTCTGATTGTTAGGCGGAGTAATGTAGACGCCTTTGCTTCTACCATTAACCCTTTCAGACTTCCATTGCAGCAAAAAAGGTCAATTTTCCACCTTGCGCATCTAGACGTATCTAGACTCAGTAGTCAGAAGTATATACAAGAAGGCTTTACTTCTAGATGACAGCAAATTTGATAATCTTCAAGCTTTACTTCTAGGCTTTACTCAGCGGTTAGAAGTATATACAAAAAGGCTTTGTTTTCCTAGAGGCTTTCTCAAGCAGGTTTCCAGGATAGCCCCAATAAATTCTTCAAGTTAGCTTCATTCAAAGCCCTTTTATTCAAAGCCAACTTCTAGATGACGGCAAATTTGATTATCTTTTTTCATAAAACCAGAGCAATGCACTGGAATCTACTGTTATACACTCTCTTCTAATCTCCCAATTCAAGAAGGAAAACAAAGAAGCACCACGGTTGTTGCTCACTGGTTGCTTGGGTGAGCTTGAAGGAGATAGCTAAGACATCTATCAAATTGCACACATGCTTTCCACGTTTCTTGCATTGACACTTGGTTTCAGTTACACTCAAGCAGCCGGCTTTGCAGGTCAAGTGTTTCTGATATAACAGTACGGCCAGAATGTTGTGTGTCTATGTTCACAATATTGGAGACCTTAAGGAGAGAAGTTTTTTGCAAGAAAGGTCAGCACATTACCCAAATGCTACGTTCTGAGGTCCTAAGAAATTCAGCACTTAGATATGAAAAAAAGGTAGGTCTATAAAAATTTTGAGTAGACAAAAACACATGGTAGAAGCTATCAGAAAGCTTACCTGGTAAAGATCATCAGAGTTGCACCAATGATTTAGAATTCGAATTTGACTTTCATGGGTTATAATTTATAAGAAAGAAAATAAGTAATATATTTTGGCATGGAATCAAGAAATTCTCCTACCCAGGGTCAATTTAAGCTGCCAGAGATGCAATGAATCAACTTAAGGGGATGAGTTGACAGCAAAATATGTAAAACCTTTAAGCCTCTCCTTTTCTTGCGAAAACTATGTTGAATTTTTGTAGCAATACAAACACAAGTGCGGTTGCTGTTGACCGTCTTGAATTTTTGTGGCAAGTCCGTATGTACGATGCAGATTCTGTGCAATCGAAGTATAAAACATAAAAAATTCAACATGGACCTTCTAAGTGCTAACCGATTATAAGAATGTTGCACCAGCCGGGGATCGAACCCAGGTCAGATATATATGTGAAAGATCTGACTTTAGAACCCTCTTTTTCGGTGCCCAACGTTCATTTGTTCGGTACTCGACTTGTTTCTAAGATGCAGAGCTCTTGTCATCAAAGTAATCGCAGTCCACTGTCGGAAAAGTTGCCACAAACGTTTGTCCTTCGAGTTTGCATTAGAAGGCAAAACGTAAAAGGTTCTGTATGACCTTCTAGACCAACACCCTGAAAAAGAAACTTGTTTCAAAAAGAATCTGCCCTAAATGTTTTCTTATTGGTGTCGTTGCAACCATAACACCTTCACTATGACTCCATTATTTGAAACCTTACCAATCACACCAGAATACAGATGAGGCAGCGATGGAAGCGCCGGTACTAGGATCATATCTATTGCAGTGCTTTTGCATAGATTACTGCTGGGGAATAAATTTCAAAACAAGTACAAAGGGCCATTACCCATCACCAGCTCCCAAAGAGATCAGTTTTTAGGCAATTGCAACATTTAGGCTCCGTTTGATTCACGAAAATAACTTTCAAAAAATTATTTTCGCATTTCCAAATGTTTACTTGATAAAAAATTAGTTAATCAATGAAAAATAATTTATTGATCAATGAAAAACAAAATTATTTTTTTAAAAATTTTCTTATAAATTTTTAAAAGTTTTTTTTTTTCGAATACGAGTATAATTATTTATTAATATTTTTAATCATAATTTTATTTATAAATAATATTATATGAATAAATAAAAATATTATAATATATTCATAAATAATATTACAAATAAATATATACTAATATATTAATATTAATAATTAATATTATAATATATTAATAAATAATATACTAATAAATATTATTAATTTAATTAATAAAATATTATAATAATATATGAATAAATAATATATTATTAATAAATAATGTACTATTAATATACTATATTAATAACTATTATTAATAAATAGTATTATAATATATTAATAATATAAAGAATAATAAATAATTTTATTTTAAGTATTTTTTATGTTCACGTAATATTTTAATATTAATAATTTTAATAATAATAATATATTTTAATGACAAATAACTTTTAATATTTTAATAATTATTTAATATTATCTGAAAAAAAAAAACAAAAATTTCCAAAAATAATCTAACGAACAAAAAATATTTTTTATTAAATCATCCGATCAACAGATTATCTCTTTCTATTTAGAAAATATAAACATTTTCCAAAAATTATTTTCCAAAACTCATTTTTTGTGAATGGAACCTCAAAAACAAACCTGAATACAGGTAAATAAAAAAAAAATTTATGTCTCAAGATAAACCGCAGAAGATTAACTGGAGGTAACGCAAGATTACAACGTTAAATGATAAAATTAAATCTTCCTGGCTCAAAGTCTCAATACAACTGTCCCATTCTTTGAAACAAAACAAAAAACAAATGCTCAAAACAACGCAGCGACCAACTAGCTTAGATAATTCCAATTTTGTTTGCCACGTCCAAGGCGTCATAATCGGGTGTCAACCTAACGTATGCCTTCTTTGTACCATCAGGCCTGGATCACGAGAAACATATCAATTAAGATGAATGTCCGGATACCATTGTAACCATATAAGAAGGGTAGGAGTGAGGAATATAAAGAGATGAAATGAATGGGTCATCAAGAAAACACAATTGAAAAATACAACAATAAGCAACCACATATACTGATGTAGAAAATTCAAAAACATTGTTATTTTGATGCAAGTGAAACATCAAATATGGTCTCAAGACATGTGGAAGAGGAATAAATAATTAGACATCCAGTAACAAGACTAACCAATGTATCATTCTTTCGAAGCTCCTCACATGAAGCTTTTTAATAACAAATGAGTTGTCCAATGAATGTGTAAAAACCTAGTCTACGCAAACTTATGCAGAAATGTTTAAATCAAAGATAGAACATCCTGAGCTATAAAATAAAAGCTAACGTAAATAGAAACCAGCTCATGGACATAATAATAGTTAAAAATGCATGAATAAAGTTTTACCTGATCAAGGTGTTCACTTTCTTGGCCTGAATATCATACATCTTCTTGACAGCATCCTTTATCTTCTTCTTGTCTGCACGAATGTCAACAATGAAAACCAAAGTGTTGTTGTCTTCAATCTTCTTCATAGCTGACTCAGTTGTGAGGGGAAACTTGAGAATCTGATAATGGTCAAGCTTGTTCCTTGGTGGAGCACTAATGCGTGGATACTTAGGGTTCCTATCCTTCTTCAAGGTCTTTGGCCGGTGGAATGTAACCTTTGTTCGGATCTTCTTGACCTTTTTCTTAAAGTTAGCTCCTGATTTCACTGCTTTGGCAGCCTTCAAGGCTTGTGCCTTAGGATCTGCCTTCTTCTCAACTACATAAAATACAACAATCAATATAATTAGTGATAAGAAGCCACAAATACCATCATTATAATAGGTTTTATTCTGACAGAAACTTAAGCCATGACATTCCAATGCCATTGCAAAAACCATATCCTACAGAAACCACTTAAATAAATTCCAATTAACCTCCTCTAATGACATATTCAAAGGAGGCAACAGGTACATGTCCAATCCGACCACATTCATACAGAGCTGAGCAAACTAAAAATACAAACAATAAACCATAATAACCCAAAGATACAATCCTACAAACTATACAACAACTAAGACAAGAATATATACTTTAAGCCTGAGAATCACCAAGTTCATAGCACTTCCAATGAAACAACTAAATCAAATATGGCGAAAAATTCCAATCCAAAATCCAAATTTCCAAAGCTATGAAATGAACAGTCATGTAAAAAGCCACAAGTAATCTAGTAATTGTATATCTCCTAATAAATCCAACAACAGACAAGATTTAAAGATAAAAGAAAAAAAGAAAACAAAACTAGAGTTGACAGTAGCAGAAAGTTTCAAAAAGCAATACAAGGACAACAATCTGTAAACAGCACAAATAAAGTAAAATTCTAAGATCATTCGATTTTCCTTTAAAGCAAAACAGTAAAAAAGAAAACCCATATGCGCATTGCATCTATCAACAACCAAACAGAGATCAAATAAACAAAACAAAACTAGAACAAGCATTACAAATAAAAAAGGAGTGAAAGAAAAGTTATTCAAAATCAGTTAAAACTTATCCAAATCCAAATACCTTTTGGAGCCATTGCTTGCCGCTGCCTGTAAAACCTTCTAAACCCTAAACCTAAAAAAACAAGGATTACAAAATATAAGGTTAAAATCTTTTTAAAAACCGAAATTACTTCGAAGAAGAAGAGAGAGATAGAAAGCGTAAGTGAGAAATGAGGGCGATGAAGAGACAAAAGCAGACCTGTCGATGGAGAAGCTGATGAGCCGTTCTAGGCTTTGCTGAGTAGAGATGAAGAGGAAATTAGGGTTTATATAGATAGGGTTTTCGAAATTACTTTAATGTCCAATGGGCTCTGACTAAGGGCCCACTTATCCAAATGAACGACTAAAATAACAGGCCTCGGTTCAGTTGTTATGGGCCGGATTAGGATCCAGGCCCATTTATTATGAATATTTTTCTTTTTATTGTTCTCTACTTTCTTTACACAAATCATATTCTAATAAATTTTAATTATTAATTTTTAAGTAAATTTTAATTAATTTATTTAAGGAAACATGAATTTATTTTGAATTAAAATGATTAGGATTTAAAATTTCTGGTTTTTATTATTAAAATGAATCAGAGATTTGATGAAAACATAAAAAATTCTGCAATCTAAGGGTGATAAAAAGAAAATCCATATAATAAACGAACATCTGCTGAAGCATGTCAGTTTCAATTGTTATCAATCGCCAACCTCGGTCAAATTCCATGTGTAAGCATAACAACAAAACTGCTCTATCCATTGGCTTTGAAAAATTCTGTCTATAATGATGTGTTTGAAGTGAATTGCTTGGAGTTATCAGTCTGCCGGCGGCTCCCCATCCGATGATTCTTTCTTATTTACAGTTGGTTTCATGAATCCAGCTAATGGTCCTTGGAGATCAGAACCATAAATATGACCCATCTTAGTACGTTTTGTTTCCAAGTACCTTTTGTTGTCCTCTGTAACGGGTGTCAAGACAGGCACTCTCCCAATAACAGCCAAGCCATAACCCTTCAGACCAGTGAACTTGGCTGGGTTGTTAGTCATCAGGCGCATGGTTTGAACGCCTATGTCTCTCAGAATCTGTTGTCATCAAAGTTGAAGTAGTTAAACATTGTTGTTTATGAATTACAAATGAAGTCAAATAGGATGAAGTACCAATAGGAACATTATAAAAATGGAATGATGCTGAAAATTATTTCAACATGGAAGGTTATGGAGGCCTAGGAAAAATGGTGGCTTTCTGATCCATTCTGCTGTCTATACACCGTTGAAAACCGATTCTTCTATTGTTAATTGAGGAGGAAGGGGGGAGAGAGGAATTTAGCTGACTGACCTGTGCACCAATACCATATTCACGAGCATCAACAGCTAAACCTAGTTCAATGTTGGCTTGAACTGTGTCATGGCCCTGATCTTGCAAATTATAGGCCCTTAGTTTATGACCAAGGCCAATCCCTCTTCCTTCGTGACCTCGAAGGTAAACCACGACTCCTCTACCAGTTTGCTCGATTAACTGCATTGCCAAGTCCAACTGGTTGCCACAATCACATCTTGCTGACCCAAAAATATCCCCTGTTAAACATTCTGAATGAACTCTTACAAGAATATCTTGTCCATTCCCTACGTCTCCCTATTTGGGGTTAGAAAAGAGAAATCAGCTTGGCAGATGTTTTGGACAGTTTAAAGTTACTAAAAAAACAACTGAATTTTCTTTTACATGGAGCAGTTTTACCTTAACAACTGCTATATGTTCTGTTCTATCTAACTTTGAGCGATAGCAGTAAGCCTGAAATAGACCCCATTTTGTAGGCAGAAGCGAAATAGCAGTTCTTTCAACTAACTTTTCCCTCTTTCTCCGGTACCTTTGAAATAACGGGCCACATTTAGTTCAACCAATCCTTAAGAATACAATAGCAAGACGACAGGCACAAAATTCCCGTAGATAAAACTTCAATTTAAATACACGGAGAAAAGCAAAGCAAAGGATAATTGACGAGCAGAAAGAATTGGCACTGGCAAATATATTGTACATTGAATATGTGAACAGTTTTTTTTTTTTTGGGTTAAATCATGATCTATATTTTTAGTTATTTATTTAAAATACAGTGTTTGAACTATTAAGTACAAACAGGAATGTCGGTTTTGGCAATGTTAGTGCATCAAGGGTGGATAAACAACAGCAAACTCTCAAGTAAATGCATGGAGAGAGCCTATGTAGTTGAAACTTGACAATGCAAGTCTAACACCTACACAGTGAAAACCAAGATATATTTGATAGCTCACCTGATCAGATCAGTTATTGAGACAACTGCAATTCTGTACTCCAAAGCTAACTTTCTTATAAAGGGCAAAGATGCTATAGAACCATCCTCTGGATTAACAACGGATGAAAGAACAGAAACTGGCCGCAAACCAGTAAGCATGATCAAATCTACAGAAGCCTCGGTATGACCAGCTCTTCTTAAAACCCCACCATTCCTATATTTGAGAGGAAATATATGACCTGGCCTTCTGAAGTCATCAGGTTTTGACTCTGGAGAAGACAGAGCAAGAACGGTCTTTGCCCTATCTGAAGCCGAAACTCCTGTTGATGTGCCGGTTTTTGCATCCTGACAAAAACAAATGAAGTTAACAGAACAGTTTGAATTAAACTATTGCAACAAGCTTCAAATAGCAGCAATACAGAAAGTCTTGCTATACGGAGAAAACATACCACTGTGATTGTGAAAGTTGGGGCAGAAGAATCTTCATCTTCACTTTCTGGTGACATTAGAGGAAGCTTCAGCCTTTCAAGATCCTCCTCTTTCATACCTACAGAAACAATGCCTGAACCATGCTTAATCATAAAAGCCATCTTCTCAGAAGTTGCATGAGAAGCTGCCATGATAAGGTTTCCTTCAACATCCTCATTTTCATCGTCTACAACAATCACAAACTAAGAAAATAATGCAGTGATTGTCAACACTAGTTCTGTTATACATAAAACAGTTTTATAAAACTTGCATCACAATAATCCATTCATTTTCACATAGAAGAATTTTAAAGCTAGCAACTAAATGATTACAAAAAAAAAAAAAATGCAAAAGGATTAAATAGAGTGACAGTGGCTCCTAACCTTTCCTTGGCGTATTGTATTCAAGGCCTGCTCAATCGAAGCAAATCCCTTGGAAGGGCAGTCTGGGTCACCCTCGGCGTCACTGACAAAAAAATCAATGGTTTCGGGGGTAATTTCAGCATCCAGTGTTCCAAATGTTGCTGAAGCTGATTCGCCAAGTGGTCCCAACAAGGATCTATTTTCAGCCCCCTTCAAGGAGCTGTCATCAAACAGGTTTCCAGCTCCAATCTGAGATACCCCTGCAGCGCAGCAAGTAGAATTCAACCATCTTCTTCTGTATAATCTAATCTCTACTCCTCGACGAACAGCAAAACATCTAGGAAATCTGTAACAGCAGCACCATTATTCCAACACAAACTTCAATGAAAATAAATCGTAGTTCACATGTAACCTGTATCATTGATAAATATACCTTGTGTTTATGAAGATAAGAGGGAACAAAGAATGAGGAAACAAAGGACATTCCATGGAATTAAAGCTTCAGGAAAAAAAAAATTGAGATAGCAGAATCTCTTCTACTTGCTTTATTGGTGTTTTTTCTTGGTCCATAATTTGCATATTACGTGCCATGGAAAGAATAAAAGCCCGCCTCTAGTTCCGGATGGTATTTCACAAGTAGCCATCCACATGATATTAATCACAATGACATGAATGCCCCTCTGACATGACAACATACGCCTGGAACCAAATTCAAACAGAACTATCTTTTTCATACCCCATCCAAACAGAGTAAAGAGCCACGACAATGTGTTAATCTCCTCAACTCAAGCATATCCCTTTAGTCCTGATCTAGTATTCAATTGTCACATAGTGGAGAAATCACAAAAGGATAAATAACTTCTCTTTCTAAAAGGGAAAAAGGGTGCTTCGAGGTTTCTCCACTTTTTTCTCCCGGTACTTGCCTTGAAACCAAGTTTGACTATGGTTTGGTCTTTGATGTCATGTCCAAAAGAATTTAAATTTATCAGTGTCTTGACTATGGTTTGGGCTTGATCTCACATTTGTTTTGCAGCGGAGAGTGTTACATATCGAATCTCTATTTTGCTGAAAATCATCTCTAGCATTCAAGTTAAGCCAAGTTTGTAAAATTTTCTGTTGTTCTACATAAAATGCAAAACACAAAGGGGAGAACATTTCAAGATAACCAAAGACAAAAATGCCGTGGGATGCCTTTTTGCCAACAAACAAAAACTGGTACTAGTTTTTTAGATTTAAAACGTGGCATTCTTCTTTGCAATAAAAGTTACAGAAACCAAATTTTTGCAGCAGCAATCTGATTTCTTTTTCTTAATTTCTGTAAGGAACAGACATTGTCATACACTTGTGCGGGCTGAGTAGGAGTCATTAGCACCTCATTGTCTTACTGTTCTTTTTTGGAGCTTGATTTGGCTATTCATTTTTGTTTCTTTTCCGATCTTTTCAATGGGATGAACATGAATCATTAGGATCATCTTCATCGTATTTTCTCCATCAAAGCCGAATTGACTCATTTTCTCCATTGTTGACCCTGACCCCCAATAAAAAACAATCGGCCCAGATACAATCTCACGCGCTCACTCGCCTTCCATTAAAGCCCATTTCCCGGTTGCTGATGTGGCAAACTTTAAACCTCTCTACTCTGCGTAGTCCGTAGTAGATTTCCCCAATAAGCCAACAGAAAAAGTCGGCAGCTGAAACTCGCCGGCTTAAAACGACACTATCTCCGATCTCTCCAAAGCTTAAAACGACAACTTTTTGTTTTCTTAATCACAAGTTTCCGCTTCTTCCTCTCCTTTAAAAACCCCCCACCGTTCCCTTCCTTCCTCCACGCGTCCTGAGAAAGAAAGTTTTCGCTTTGATCCTCTGTACTACGGATTTTCTCTTTGCCTTCTGAAGCTCTTTTTTTTTTTTAAAAAAAAAGAAATTTTATTAAATTAAATTGTTTTGATTTACTGCTGAATGGGCCATGGCCGAAACATTACCAACGACGAATGGGGTTAGGGAGAACAAAATATGGAAAGGAATTTTCGCCGTCAGTGGAATCATGATTACTCTGGTTATCTATGGAGTTTTACAGGTTCGTCTTTTTCTTAAAATAATAGAATAAAATTTTGTGTTTGTTTCTTTATTTTTAGTCTTTTATCTTTATATTCGTAGGATTTCTTTTGTTAATTTTTAATTGCATCGTTTGTACCTAAAACGAATTTGGGTCTTTTTTTTTTAATTCAAATGTCTCTTCTTAATGTAAACTGTTTATAAAAAGAAAGCCTAGATTGTAATATCTTTGTCTAGAGCATCTAGAACAATTGATTTTAGTACAATATACAAGCCCAAAAGTGTTTCTTTTTTAATTACTATATTTTGCAAGTTCTGGTGGAGGATATTGGTACCTTTTGTTTGGAAACTTGGAAAATGAAAAAAAAAAAAAAAGGAATTTTAGCCGTGGTGATGGATATATCAGAATGATTCTTGTGTATTTCATCACAGTAAGTCTATGTTAGAATTGAAGGTTTGAGTAGTAATTCCAGCTGCAATTAGGTTGATCTTTCTAGTTAAAGGGGTGCCTGAAACAAACACTAAGGAATGTAAACAAGGGCAGTCATGCCATTAATGTCTGAGCTTTATTAATTTTCAAGAGATATGATTGTTTGTTATTAGCAGCATGATCCAACTCCCTGCGAGGCATCTTATTTTTCCTCAATGCAAAAAAAATCTGCATCTTTAGCCTTGTATAGGTTGCAAACTGCTCCAAAATACGCTCCTCTTGCACAAATTTTCAACATTCTTTTGGGTGCACATGCATCGTTTTTTTTTTTTTTTCTTCTTTTGGTGCCTAAAAGGAAAGAAAATTTTCGGGCAACACATCACTTTGTCTTTCAAAGTGGAGAACATGTTTTCTTCTTTGGTTATTTGACCAATTGACCACTAATGGGGCTGGACCCCATGGCAATATAGTTATCGTCTACAAAATGGTTTAGTTGCATGTGTTCATTTGTAGCAAAGTGTTGATGGAAGTTTACTTTTATGCAGGAAAAGATCATGAGAGTCCCGTATGGGTTGAACAAGGAATATTTTAAATACTCATTGTTTCTCGTTTTCTGCAACCGCATCACAACGTCTGCTGTCTCTGCTGGTTCTTTACTGGTATGTAACTGTCACTGGCAAGTTGCTGCAACTGTATATACTACTGTTGTATTTTTTTTTTTTTTTTTGCTATGGGCCTTAAGAAGGGAGTAGGAATGGTTTTCTGGAGATATAGGAGGATAACACTCATCATTTCACTTTTCGGCTAAGATGTTAGGAGCTTCTTGCCTTATGACCTTATGAAATAGCCAAGAGATGAATCATCTCACATAAAAGATGGCAAGATTGGCCGATATATTTTCATACTTTAGAATTTTCATTTGCTTTTGTTTTCTTTTTCTAGGCAAGTAAGAAAGCCTTGGATCCTGTTGCTCCAGTCTATAAGTACTGCCTTATATCAGTATCAAACATCCTAACCACAACATGTCAATATGAGGTAAAGTTGTATCCGTAATTGACATATAATACAACTATGTTGCTCTCTACAGAAGTTCTAATTTGCAGAGTATTTGTATTCGAACATAAATTTTCTGAATTAGCACCTTTAGATGCAGTTATGGTATAATAATTTTAATGACAATATTTCTGTATTCTAGGCCCTCAAATATGTCAGCTTTCCTGTTCAGACTCTTGCTAAGTGTGCGAAAATGATACCTGTAATGGTGAGTTACTTTTGCATGACTAATTATGGATAGTTATTCCAAATGGTTCTGTAAGTTTCTGGACTCTTAAATTTCATCCAATGAATGCTTAATGCTAGCCAACACCCCCCCCCACACTACCCCCTATTTCTTGTTTCCAGTTTTAAGTGGCAAAGTTTGCTGATGACTTTTAGTCTTTTTTTTTTTTTTTACAGATTTGGGGCACTTTCATTATGCAGAAGACATATAAGGGTTTTGACTATTTGGTAGCATTTCTGGTGACCCTAGGTTGTTCAATATTTATACTATTTCCGGTAAAATTCTGGTCTTTGTCAACTCATTCCATTCATTGTTTTCTTTGTGGTTGTTTAACGGTTGAATGACAATGAGATTCTCAACATGTTTTCATTTTCATGTACATGATTTACTTTAGTTCATAAAAGAGATTGATTGGTGGATGGAAGGGGCTAATTTAGGATATATATTTAAAATTACGAGGCATTGAACCATGATATTATGCATAGACATTTGTTTAACTTGCTCTATTTGATGGCTGCTGGCATACATGATGCATTGCTATAGAGGAAGGATTTGTGTTTCTTTTATTTTTAATTTTTTATTTTATTGCAGATTAGCTGCTTTAGATTGTACTATGACTTTATTATTTATAAACTAATTATGCTCTCACTGTAGGGAGGAACTGACATTAGTCCTTACAGCAAAGGAAGAGAAAATACTGTCTGGGGCGTTTCTTTGATGGTTGGTTATCTTGGGTATCAATCTGAAACTTATTTCCTCTCACCATAAAAGATATTTGTTGATCCTTTCTGTAATTGGATCTTCAAAATATATAGTGATATATGTACCATTATAGGTCTAAACTCTCAATTGCTGATTTATCAGTGGCATTTGTTACATTGATTACACTTATATTAGTGAAAAACTGCTTGTACATACAAAGGCTTCTTTACGCTGAAATATTTCTGTAGTCTTAATTCAACTAGCCTTGCTATTCTAAATGCTTTTGGGAGAAAAGGTTTTCATTGGATTTAGATGCTTGTTTCTACATTTAACAGGTTCGATGGCTTTACAAGCACATTCCAAGATAAATTATTTAAAGGCTACAATATGGAAATACACAATCAAATATTCTACACAACATTGTGTTCTTGTATTCTTAGCTTGACAGGTAAAAGTTCCTTCTACCTACTCTATCTCAGGAATAATAAATCTGTTTTACTTTTCAGTTTGTTTCTTTGCATTGCAATTTACTGATCGGTTACTGGTTGTGATTGACTTTTTCCTGTTTGGTTTAGGTCTTATATTACAGGGACATTTACTTCCAGCTATAGATTTTGTTTATCGCCACAATGATTGCTTCCTTGATATTGCATTACTTTCTACTGTAAGTGATCTTTGCTTTCCTGTTCTAGGTTTAATGGGCACTAACTGATGATAGGATCATGAGTTGTGCTCTTCTTTTATTGTCCCTGACTTATAGAGAAGACATAACGTGGGGTTCTAAATTTATAAGGGATTATCTGTTATAGGTTGCAACAGCCAGTCAATTCTTCATTTCTTACACGATTCGTACATTTGGCGCCCTCACATTTGCTGCCATAATGACCACAAGACAGGTATAATCAAAGTTTCTACAATAAAGTTTAATGTTTCATTTTCTCCTAATGATATATATCTGATGAATGGTGATTCCTCCAACTCTTTTTGTTGTTTAAGCTGGTGAGCATCATGCTGTCATGTGTGTGGTTTGGCCATCCCCTTAGTTGGGAACAGTGGATTGGGGCGGTAAGTCTCAACTAAATTTGTTCTACATTGTTGTTGATTTTCAAAACCTGATGATACATATGATGCCTTGATCAGGTCATTGTATTTGGCTCCTTGTATACAAAAAACTTCTTGAAAAAAGCATCACCGAAGCCCCCTTCTCCGCGACAAACACAAAATGGAGCTTCTAGTCCTGTGAAAGGGATCCCTTAATCTCTCCAGGTCAAATTTTGCACCAGTTGCTGCATCTAATTCTATTCAGGTAAGAATTTGCCTATGTTAAAGCTGCATTCTGAATCTTGCCACCAAGACTCTGGTTGAACGATCTTATGAAATCCAAGCTGCAGCTTCATAGCTGTTGGAATTGAAATTTTAGGAAACAAAAAAAATAAATAGTGGCACTACATTCTTGTTCAGGGATATGAATTATGAACTATAGGTAAATTAAAGCACAAAATGCTCTTTTTTTTGTTTTCTTCTGAGTTTTGTTTACAGAAGGAATTAGATGTATATGCAACTTCTCAGGCATATGATTGTGGTTCTTTCTATTCAAATATGAAAAAGAAAAAAGTGGAAAAAAATTTGTTAAAGTAGGTTGATTTGTTCATGTTGCCTTTCGTTGAATTCTCTTACTGTATTATGTTCAGTTTGAACAAAGGGAGAGGGAAGAAAAGGCAAAAACAATAAATAAATAAATAAATGAAGACCATCATTATGGAATTTCCTAACATGTACCACTAGCATGAATGAGGGTGATTGGCAATTGTGAGAGTTCTTTAAAACTAGGAATATAAATAATAAATTTCATAGAACTTTCCAAATCATAACTGTAATCCAGAAAACATTAATATTTAATGCTATAAGGTAAATTCCATTTTCATTTGCTTTTAAAGCTATCAAATATTCCATTTTCATTCTGATGATATAACTTGAATCTCTCTGCCCTATGATGTAATTAATGGTAGCTGCGTTTTCTATATTGCTGCAAACAATGTGAAGAACCTCGCAATCATTCGGTGATTAACAGACATTCGGCCTACCATAACGGCCCAACCCAACAAAAATGACCCGTAAATTCTACACTTGGGTAAAGCTCAAAGACCTCTTTGATGGTTTAGCCCAAATATTAATAATAATAAAATTCCATTCCTATTATTCATTTGAGCATTTGCAATATGGAAGCCTTATCTATGGGAGGAATTGTTTGTATTTTATTTTTATTTAATTTTATTGTCTTAATATGCAAACTAAAAAACTTGAGTTAAGCATTATATTCATTATCAGGAGAATATATGAGTTGTCTTATTTATTTTCAAATTTACCCAAAAAAACATATATTAGACTCAAAACACTCTCTTAAATCCAAAGACAATATCAGATTTATGAGATAATTTAAGCTAATTTTAAGGATATCATGTGTACGTCGTTTATCCAAACTGAACTGCACTCGTGCATGAAGAAAAAAGGCATACATTAGATTTGATTTAGGTCATGCAAATAATGTATAAGAGCTTCCAAATGAAGGGTTGAAGGAATGACTAACATTACTCTAAGCATGTATATCTATCTCAAAGTCATTGACTTGAGCATCATAGTCTTAACTTCGTTGTTCCTTTAACTTTTTATTTTTTATTTTTTATTTTTTCCAAAATAACAAATTCTTTTAAAGTTATAATCATGGTAAATATTACATAAATTGAATAATTAACTATTACATCATAATTAAATTATAATAACTAAATAATTAATTAATAAATTAGAACATACATAAACAATCAAATCTACACACAACAAGATTTAAATTTAAAACTTAAAAAATTTAGTAACAATTTCTTAAAAGCATTAAAAACATGTAAAAGATTAATGTTAGGAAAGAATAATATAATTAGTTTTGATCCAATCTTTAAAATATCTTCCAACAATATATGACAATTGTCTTTTTTTATATGAGTTAATTCTAATTTTAGTATTTGAGTTTTGGGAAAATATATAAATAGATATTTAAAAAATTAAAATATACAATTTGTATCTTAAAATTTTAAATTATTTATAATTTTAATTTAAAATTTAATATTATTAGTTTAATTCACTTATATAATATCTAATTAATATAATTTTGTTAAATTTATGTTATTTGTTAAATAAGATTGTTAAACATTTTGTAAAAACTTAAAGTGAATATCACATGACAAATAATAATTGGCCAATCCTAAATAATTTTTGTAATCAAGCAAAAATATTTTTTTAATTTTATATTAAAAAAGATATTAATAATATATTTGATGAATACATAACTTGACAATATTTGTTAAATATCACATATATGTACTTGATATAATTAATAATATTATAATTTGGGTTACCATAATATATAATTTGAAAGTTTATAATATAAATTATATATTTTAATTTTTTACATATCAATTTATACATTTTCTCCTAATTTAAGATATGAAGAATATAATTAACTTTTTTTTTTATTTTATCTTGATGCATATTAAAAGTATAATTAACTTTTTATTTATTTTATCCTGACGTGGCAAATTTACATAAGTTTTCTACTTTATCAGTATTATTATTACTTCACAGTAGGCCCCACAAAAATGTTTCCTAACTTTAAATTAGGAATAAGAATCCAACTAAGAAACAAATTAATTAAAAAGGTAAAAAATTCTCAAATGTAATCATAAATTGCTCCAAAAACACAGTTACTATCCATTAATCAAAATCCTAATTCAGCCAAGGTAATGCTTATCCGTATGTATGTGTGTATATATTTCCATTTGTCTTTTATAAATACCCTTTATCACACTTCAGAAATCACGAGCAGATTCTGATAATAGTAGTAGCAACTTTTTTTTGGTTTTGTTCTGCGATTTGGTTTTTGTTGTTGAAGAAGAAGATGGAACTTGATCTTTCTCCAAAGTTGGCTAAGAAAGTTTATGGTGAGAACGGTGGAAGCTATCATGCTTGGTGCCCCAATGAACTCCCTATGTTGCGTGAAGGTAACATTGGTGCAGCCAAGTTGTCGCTCGAAAAAAATGGCTTTGCCCTTCCTTGTTACTCTGATTCTTCCAAGGTTGCCTATGTTCTTCAAGGTAATATCTTTACAAATCTGTCCCCTTTTTCTGGTTTCGTTTCTGGGTTTTTGTCTGATTCTATGATGCCATTTTTCTTTCCGTTGGTTGTGGTTCTTGTTTTTTCTTGTAATTTGTTCTTTTTATTTTTTTTTAATCTTATGACATATGATCGGAGTCGGGATATGATCAAAATATGATATTTTTGTTATTTATGTCGTTCAGAGTATATGATCTGAATTTGCAAGGATTTGTTTACTGTTTTATTATAAGATTTGTTTTGACGGTGGGATTTTGATGGAAATTTCAAATCTTTTTCTTTTGGGATGTTTGGGGGAGGGGGAAGTGAAAAGAAAGGTGTAAGAAGTTGATTTTGTGCGAGAACGTCTGCTTTTTAGAGTTTGCAGTTTGCCAGATTATTTGGTATCCTTTAATCTTTATTTTGATGCCTAGGGGTGTGGTTTTACCGTATGGAATCGGCTCTCTGTTTTTGTTCTTTTATGTGTTGCTTTTATTTGGAATGTTGGTTTACTTGTGAAAGAGCCCAAAGATAGCCATTTTAGTTCAAAGTCCTCAACTTTTTTTTTTTTTGGTGTTCTTGAAGAACATACACTGTTTTACATGGAGTAATCTTTAAAACTGGAATAAAGAATACCATTCACTCATTTTGACCAAAAAAGAGTTCCATTCTAATATTCTTTGTTTAATTGTTTCCACATTAGTAATCATTGGAGATATATTCTTTACTGAGAATGGCAAAGCAAGTGATTTCTTTTCTTGAACTGTGGTTTTGGTCTAGCTTTGATAAGTTGGGTTGAAATACCAACTGGCAACAGATCAAAACTAGAGGGAGGTGTTTCCTAAAATTATAGTGTTAGTCTTTGTTGCTGTAATTGGATTGCAATCAATTTCCAATTAAGCATAAGATTATTCACTGCAAATCTCTTTTCACTTTAGTCTGTCTTTATGTTTGATCTCTTAACTGGCATAGCTCCTTGATTATGACTTTATTTAGGAGCTGGTGTTGCTGGAATTGTCCTTCCTGAATCAGAGGAGAAAGTGATTGCAATTAAGAAGGGTGATGCTATTGCTCTTCCTTTCGGTGTTATTACCTGGTGGTATAACAAGGAGGACACTGAATTGGTGGTGCTCTTTATGGGTGATACCTCTAAAGGCCATAAAGGTGGGCAGTTTACTGATTTCTTTTTGACTGGCTCCAATGGTATCTTCACTGGCTTCACAACTGAGTTTGTGAAAAGAGCATGGGACGTGGATGACGAAACTGTTAAGGCACTTATCGGGAACCAAACAGGCAAAGGCATTGTGAAGCTGGATGCAAATGTTAAGATGCCTGAACCAAAGCCAGAACACCGAAAAGGAATGGCCTTGAACTGCGAGGAGGCTCCATTAGATACTGATATTAGGAATGCTGGCAATGTTGTGGTGTTGAATACCAAAAATCTACCTTTGGTTGGTGAGGTTGGGCTTGGTGCTGATCTTGTTAGGTTGGAAGGAAATGCAATGTGCTCTCCTGGCTTTTCTTGTGATTCAGCACTGCAGGTGACATATATTGTTAAGGGAAGTGGTCGTCTCCAAGTTGTCGGTGTTGATGGCAAAAGGGTCCTGGAAACCATTGTGAAGGCAGGTAATCTGTTGATCGTACCAAGGTTCTTTGTCGTTTCAAAGATTGCTGATCCAGATGGTTTGTCATGGTTCTCTATCATCACCACTCCCAAGTAAGTCATTCTTTCCTGAACTCATGGTTCCATTCCATCTTTTAATTCTTTGATAGCAAGTATTTCTAATTCTGACATATTATTTGTTATGATTACAGCCCTGTATTCACCCACTTGGCTGGAAGTATTGGGGCTTGGAAGGCGCTATCTCCTGAAGTTCTTCAGGCATCTCTCAATGTTCCTGCTGAGACAGAGAAGGTTTTCCGCTCCAAGAGAACCAACGATGCCATCTTCTTTCCACCACCAAATTGAAGAAACGAAGACTTCCTTTAGCTCTCTGCTTGTATTAGTTATTCAATAAATGCTTTTCATGTAAGAGGATGCTATGGTATTAAAACATGGTTTAAGTTTTCTTATATGGGGTAATAGTATTTGCCTTTCATACTTCATTCCAAGAATTGTATGATTGCAGTTTAGAGTATTTTTTGCTAAATACACTATATTATGATTTAGGTTTAAGTCTTGGATCCCTCAATTATCCCAATTCTGTTTTTACAAGTTGAGGTAGATTAATTTTTTAGTTGTCCTTATTTTATTAAAATGTAAGGACTAATTTATTAAAATTAAAAGTATAGAAGCACCAAAATAACATAATTGATACAGTAGATGGGCCAAATTGAGATTGATCTTTGGTAAAGATATTGTTTCCCTTTTATTTTTTTTATATAATTTTAATTTTTTATTATAAAACAGATTTTTTTGCTTTGATGTTGGGCTTTGTTGCTGTGACTATATTTTGGTTAGAGTCATTGAACTTTGGTAAAGTTGAGCCCGCAGGACTGTTCGGGCCTTGGTCTCACTCTCCTATTTCAAAGCGCGGTTTTCAAACTTTTGCCCCTAGTGTTCCGTCCAATTTACTGTCATAACCTCTGGCGCGGGCTCATAAGCCCAACTCCCGTTCCTCGTCTCTCCGGTTTAGACAAAAAATGGCGCCGTTGAAAAATCTAGAGACTGAGTATCCAATTATAGACTCCAATTTCCAAAATTTCTGCGCCTCTCACGGCATTTTCTCAGGTCCGTTTATTTTCCTTCTCCTTTTATTTTTCATTTTTGGTCCTTCTAATTATTTCATTTTGCATATGAACCCTTTTCAGTTGAAGATTTCCTGATTCATGATCTCTATATGTTAGCCGCTTTTGCGGAACAAAATGTTTCTTCAGAGAGATTAAAGGAGGTTAAATTCAAGGAAACCCTTATTTTATGTTGTTTAATTTTAATAATTGTGACTAAGTATTTTGGGATTTTTGGGGGGCATTTAGGGAATTACACAAATTCTCTCTATCATAGATGATATGCATCAGCCATGGTTGAATGGGATGGAATTGTTGGAAGATGCTAAAAGGAATAAACATTTCTTACCTACTGGAATTCAAGGGTATAAAGAGTCATTTAATTTTGTTATGTTAATTTGTAATTACAATGAGGAGTTTGATAATTTTATGATTATGAAATGTTGTTAATGAAGGGTTGATTTGTTACTTGGAGGTGGGATCCGTGTTGGCCAATTAACTGAACTAGTTGGACCATCAGCTTCTGGTAAAACACAAGTAAGAATATTCCCTTCTTTGTATGATGGATGCATTTTAGCTGTCAATGAGGCGCTTCTGATAGGTTTAGTTAAAATTTATGCTGACAATATGATGTTTTGATCGTGTCTATGTAAGTTCTTTGCGCAATTTAATGATACTGAATTTTACTAGTTGTAAATCATGGGAGTCACCAATTCAGTATGATATGAAGCGAGAGCCCAACGTATAATTACTTCTTCATCTTCATGTGAAGCCACTATTTGTGTTGTAGCACCCGTTGCATACTTGGCTTGAGGATGCTTAGTGTTTAGATCCAAATATTGGACAAGTTGTTTTGCTTGTAGAATTAACTAATCAGGTTCTACTTTATGGGACCACGAGTCTATTCATTTCATAATCAAACATTGATGTTTTTGTCTGTTTACAAACTGACTTCTGGGTGATATTTTGTTTTGCCTACAAATTGCCTCAAATATTGTTGTTTTGTCTCTAAATTAGTATAAAGTGTGTTTTTTTTTTTCTAGGAACTAGGGTGAATTAATCAGGTTCTACTTGATCTCAAATGTATTTTCATAATAAGACCAGAAGAGCCTTTTTTTCATCATTAAACTTGGGTTTTTATGTCTGTTTAAAAGCGGATTCAAATTCTTGGTGATATTTAGGTTTGCCTACAAACTGCATCAAACGTTGCAAGGAATTATATGATGCTGTACTTAGATACAGGCAACTCGTTTTCACCTCAACGCATTGCATACTTCCTTGGAAAGACCAATGAGCTTGCATCTGCTCAGGTGAAACATTTCATTGCTCTTATTGTTATATTGATATCTTAGTTTCTTTCTTGGTCTTATATCCTTTGCTGCCGTTGTTGCTTTTGATGGTAATTGACTTTGGTCTCTTCTTATTTATCATTCTGCAGGCCAAAAACCAAATTCTGCAAAAAGTAATGAGCAACATATTATGTCACTCTGTGTTTGACATTTTTGCGATGTTTGATGTGCTACATCAGCTAGAATCTAACTTGAGATGTCAGGTTTCAATTAAATGAAGCATCCAAACTGTTATGCTTTGATTGACTTTGACTTGATAGTGTTACTGACCAAGTGAACATTTGTTCAGGAAAGAGGAGGAGGCTGTCGGATTCGATTGCTAATAGTTGATTCAATCTCATTGTTGATCGCACCTGTGCTTGGAGGCACCAGCACACGGGGTATATATGCACGCATCACTGTTTCTTCTGATAGGTTATATTCTGATTTGCTGAGGCTTTTGATGAGTGTTTAGATAGAAGATTCTTTTATAGGTAAAATGAAAACAAATGGTTTTCTCTGTTTTCCATGTCCATTATTAGAAAGCCTACTCTATATATTCTTTTTTTGTTCATAGGACTGAATATATCATGTACTGCTAGTATGCATATAAGGAGTCATAAATTCAAAGTTGATGGATACAGGACGTGCTTTGATGGCATCTGCTGGATATTTGCTTAAAAAGCTAGCACATCAGCATAATCTTGCAGTACTTGTAAGTTTTGCCCTTGGATTTTTTCTGTGCTATTATGGCTTAACCAATAAAAATGTAAATTTGAGTATCATTGCTTGAATCTAGTAATTATTTTTAACCATATAACTATGCCTCATGGAGTAACTATTCCTTAAGAATCTCTTTTATAGGTGATTAATCACACAGTGGGTAGCGAGGGAGGAACTTCCAAACCAGCTCTTGGAGATAGTTGGAAGAGCATTCCACATTCAAGGCTTCTCCTCTCCTGTGACCGCGGGAGCAATGTCTACAATGTTTCCATTTTAAAACACCCATCCATGGTATGCCCATATCTTCATGTTCCTTGACTTCATATGTGTTACATATTATTTTCGTGCATGCCTTTACCTTGTGGCTTTTACCTTGTTTTGGTTGTTTCTTTGCTATTTGCATTGCTCCTAATTATGGTCTACAACTGAAAAGTGCTTGGCAGTCAGCACTCTTCGCTACCTTTCTCGAGCATTGTTTTGTATTTACCTTTGCCCATTTTACATTAGGCTTCTGGGAAGGCTGCAAGGTTTGTTATTTAGGACCTGTCCATACAGGTTTGCTGGGGATGAAAAGAATATAGAAAAAATGGAGCTGTTTCATGAGTAAATTTGCTAGACTTTCAAGTCAGCTTGCATTAATCAGGAACAGATGGTACTTCAATTGTATTTGGCAAGTGCCCATTTTTTTTTTACTGCTCTCTTCTCCTGGTTCTTCGTTTGTCAATTTATTATTGATTGATGTAGGATGTACCAAGGGCAATTTTTATAGCTGTATTAAAGCAATGTTATTACCGCCAAAGTAACGAAAGCAAGTTGTTAGTGCCGAAAATTATAGCTGTCTCAATTCACGAACTGCATTTGAAATGAATCTTATTTCGATAACTTATCAAAATTTACAATATTTCTACTAATGCTGGCATAGTTACCTATACTGATTGTATTCAAGGTAATTAACCCAACATAGAAGCTGGAACAGGAGAATGTTTCAACTGTTACCATTTGGTACTGGGAGGAGGGGTTGCCTTGGCATTTCACTAATCCTGTAAGAAATGCCAACTGTGCTGGTTGCTATTATTCAATATTTTGATTTACTACCTGCCGTTGTGCATAAAAATGGTATCAGAGCTTGAAGCTTGCCAAGATAGTGAGAAGAGAATATGTTTCTAAGCCTTGATTATTGAAGTTGGAAAAAGGAAGCCAAAAGAGAGTCTTATTTTCATGGATCTATCCACTATTTGTAACTCTAGTTCTCAACCTTCTTATTCTAGATCTTCTTTTAGTTTGTCGTTTCCTCCTTCTTCTGTACTTAAAAAGTCTTCTTCTTCTAAGTTTAAGTTCTTATATGAAGTAGAGTATATCCCAGAAGAAAAGAAAACCTAACAAACAGTTCTTCCCCTTGTAAATCCTTATACAACTTTCTCAAACTTCTCCCATTCTCTTACTAGAGCTTTAAAAACTCTTTTAAAACCAAAATATCATGCTTCAAAAGAGTATGTTCAAGCCACAAACTTTGATCAATGTATTCTTTCAGCAGGACTTCAAGAATACTTTGTTACTTTTCAGATCCCAGAAAAATTTTCTCAACAGTGGTCAGAACAAAGATACTCATATCTATTTTGGTGCTATCAAAATAGCCTTAACTTTTCACGGCAGAAATAGAATTCCTTTATGTTCCAGAATGGCCTTGTTGGATACAAGATTTAAAGAACACAAGCATACAGCCCTTGGCATAGTTGAGACAACGCTCAATGTAGGAACTGTCTTCTTCACAGTCTTCCCAAATTATAATGTCTCTTCATGATCCAACACTGTTAGATGCTTTAAAAGTTCAAGTCCAGATCGTAGGCACAGAAATGAAAGGATTTCAGGCAACCCTTCACTACCAGATGGCTTATAGAGTTCAAGATCATGCCATTAACTTGCCTTTTTCACACTTTAGTGATGCTGTTTTTGTCAAAATGAAAGCAGCAGATAGGATTCCTAGACATGTTCACATTCCAAAGCAGATCTCAAATGAAGAACTTGTCACCCTTCTCCCAAAGACATATATGACAAGTTATCAAAAGATTTGGAAGTAAGATAAGCCAATTGAACACTTTGATCCAACCTACAAGACAAATCAGGATCGTACTGTCACAATTGAAGTTTAATCACAGCAAAGAAAAGGATGTTCTTTCTCCAACAATATTTCCAACACAATTTATGATGCAAAGATGTCAAGCTGATCTCCTTGATGTTTCAGTCACACACTTTCAGTCCAATGGAAATCTCGTGTATGCATATAGATCTCCACAAAGACATTGTTATTGGGACATAAATTGCAAATGCAAAGAATGTCAGATAGATGCATATAGAAGCTTCCTTGATAATGATGATGTTTCAAAGAAGCAAAAGAAGAAAAAGTCTTCCTAGCAAAAGCTTAAAGAAAGATATGAGAATGGAGACCTTGAAGTTGATCTCCTTGGTGAACCCTCAGAAAAGTTTGACTACTATATCATCTATTCTAAAAAAGAAAAACCACTCCCTCAAACCTACCAAAATCAAACCACACAAAAACTAGATTTCACCCAACCTTTACCATAAATTTCCATGATGCAACCAACCTACCCAAGCTCAGATTTTTCTCTTTTTCAAGAGTTTCACAAAGATCAGTACAAACACATTCCAAAAATCTCAACTCCCACTGACAGAGATGAATATGGGAACCAAAAAAGTGTTTTTCGTGCTGAAGTAATTTTAAACTGGCAAATTAAAAATTCTCTCCAGCAGAATGCATACCTGCACAGAATTGAACACAAGTTAGATCAAGTCAGTCATCATTTTGATCAGAGCCTTGTCAATCTTCAAAATATTATTCTTGAAATTCAGTTAATGATAATAACACTTGATCAAGAACTTAGATATATGGCTGAAACCAACACTAGATTTACTTATGCTTTCACTGAACGAGAGAAAGAAATGAAGAGCCTAAAGATTCAACTTTCAGACCTTTAAAATCAGTTTTGTCAGAAACAACAATAATAGGCAGCCTCTAGTTACAACATCTTCACACCACTTCACACTGGCATGCATGACACTCCTTACTAAGCTTATACTCTTCCTTCATTTCAACCATACAATCCTCCAACCTCCCTTTCAAAATCTTTTTTCACACCTTTTCAGTACAAACCTCCCCCAACATCCATCCTAACATCTTCACAACCAACATAATACTTCACTCCTATCTCAGACAAACTAGAACAACCCCCATTTGGTATAATTGAAAAATTGATTTATAGATTTCGAGAAAAATAACCAGTTGATCCAAAACCAAAAAAAGTTACAGAACAACCACTTTTTCAACCTTCAAAACCAAAACCAAGCTCAAGTTCAACACGTCAAAACCCTACACCACAACCAAACCAAAAACCTGTACAACTTATGATTTTTTCTACACAAACCCTTCTAGAAATACTTCATCAAATGGCACAAGATAATCTCCTTCAATTCTCCCTTGAAGATATTTTTTCTTCTACCTTTGAGATTGAATACCACATGGATATTATCAAATCAGATGACTTAGTTGAAGCAGATGATACTGATGATTCAGATGAGATAATCCTCCCTCAGATCTTTATGATAGAATTAACAGTTGAAGTTTCAGATGATACTCCAGAAGTTCACAACCCTAATGCAATGGACACTGAACAACATCCTCTTCTACAACAATCACATGTTCCTCCTTCGACCTCAAAGTTTTCAGTTTTTACCATTGATGATATTCTTCCTTCAAAATGGCCCTCAAGGTTCCAAGAGTTCTTAGCATGGGGACTAGTTGAATTAAACTCTCATCTCAATGTTATGATGAACACAATATTGATCAGATTTATTTTCACACTAGTTGAAACTTTGAAAAACTTTTGGGATAACATTAGTGAATACAGACAATTTCAGTTTCTTCAATGCCCAATAATCACAGAAGCTGTCTTTCAATTTGCAGCAATCTTTTGTGGACAAGAAACTCACAGATTGGAAAAGATCAAAGAACAATTCTTCAAACTAAAATGTTGTTCTCTTCATCCAAAAGATTTTGACAGACACTATCAACAATTCTTTCAGTATTTTTTCATACTTAGTGGATTTGATGATGTCCACTTAAAGCAAGCTTTTTTCAATTCTGTTTCAAAAAAACTTACATAGCAAACAAGGGCCCAGTTGAACTTCAGATCTTTTGATGTTAGATCTATGACTCTTAGAGATATCTATAAGATGATGTTGAAAGCACTTGACAAGATTTGTAAAGAGCATAGATACATCAAAACCTTAGTGAACAACTTCAAAAAGTTAAAAAAGTCATGCTCTTACTCTTTCTCAAGCCTTCAAATCAAATGTTCTTTCAAAGATCTCACATGTTTTTGCAGCAACAAGAAAAAGAAGCATTTAAGAAGATTCAGACCTTTCAGACCTCTAATCTTTTTCAGACCCAGACATAAAAAGCACTTCAGATATGCTGATAAGCTCAAAAGATTTCAAGTTTGCAAGAAAGAAGAAAGACCCAAAGATCAAAAGTTTAAAATGTTTTCGTAAAAAATCAAGATATTTTGCAAAGAATTACCTAAAGTCAGACAAAAAATTAGTCTAAGATGATCCAAGACATTGCTAATATCTTTGGTATGAATCTCTCAGATGATGATCTTGAATCAATTTTCTCTCTTGATGATGAGCAAAATGAAAGATCTCTGTTTATGATTAAGCATTTTGATGATACTGAGTTTGAAGATTTAGATTACTCAGAATACTCAGATGACTTTACGGATGATCAATGTTATAAGTATATGTCAGTCCAAGAACTTCAAAAAATCCAATCTCTCCAACCTCCAAAATTGCCTTTAGCTTCAGTTCAGATCTTCCCTCATAAACATTCTCTTCTCATAACAGTCAGTTTTTTTTTGACACTGGTGCAGTCCAAACCATAACAAACTTTTTTTTTACCCAAAAACCTTTGGACAAAACAGAAAATCTTCTTCAAAATCGTTGATGAGAATGTATTCTCTATAGACTTTATCAGTAATCCTGTTATCTTTCAAATCTTTTCAGGTTGTCAAATAACTCAAAAGATTTTAAGATCTTCACTTCCCCAGAAAGACCTTGTTATTGGTTTTGATATCATTATCAGTATATCGGGTTTAAAATTTAGTGAAAAATGTATCAAGTTTAAGTTATTTTAGACCTTGAAAAAATTTTCGCAATCTCTTCACCCTAACTATTCAACCATATGTTTTTCAAGAATTTAGACAAAAGTTCATTCATTTTTCTTGTGTAGAAAATCATTCGGACTTCCTCCAGAAATGTGACCATCCATTTTGGAAAAATCCTGAATTTTTTATTTTTCTTTAAAAAAAGATGAAAATGTCAATCCCACAAAAGCTAGTCATTCGGGCATGAACCCAGATCATTTTAAGATGACAATCCAAGAATGTTTACTTCTCTTGGCTCAAGGATTAATTGAACCAACCTCTCCATGAGAATGTGAAGCGTTTTATGTCAACAAACGTTCAGAACAAGTTCGTGGAAAATTAAGATTGATAATTAATTACAAGCCTCTAAACATTTTCTTTACAGATAAGTTTTCTCTTTCAGATAGAAAAACTTTGTTTGCAAATTTGACAAATGCGAAAGTCTTCTCAAAATTTTCTCAAAGTAAGATTTTGGCAATTAGGTATATATCTACAGATCAGATACAAAATGGCGTTTTGCATTTCTTAACATCATTTTCAGTGGATAGTAATATCTTTTGGATTAAAAGTTGCTCTTTCACTGTTCCAGAAAGCAATGACGAAGATATTTGCTTCAATTCTTGATAATGCTTTGATCTACATTGATGATATCTTACTGTTATCTTTAAATGTCACATCTCATACACAGTTATTGGATAAGTTTCAGTAAATTGTTCAACAATATGGGATAATACTTTTAAAGAAAAAGATGATCATTGGTGCTTTAGAAATTGATTTCTTAGGCATGCCTCTACAAGATGGTTAGTATATAGCTCAACCTCACATTACTCAGATACTTGCATATTTTTTTGATGAAAATTTTTTAAAGAAGCAAATTCAGTAATTTTTTGGTATAGTAAATTACATGAGTTAATTTTTCTCAGATTTTGCACAGTTAACTCATCTCAGATAAATGCTCAAGAAAAAATCATTCATGTGGTCTCAAAAATAGACAAATGCAGTATAGACCTTGAAGATAAAAGCAAAGTCACTTTCAACTTTAAAGATTTCTTTTGATGAAAAAATGATACTTTAGATAGATGCAAGTGAACAGTTTTGGTCAATAATTCTTTTAAAAGAAAAAGATGAAAACAGACAAATCTGTGGTTACAAGAGTAAAAAATTCAAAGATTCGAAACTCTATTATCATTCTACACTAAAAGAGATTTTAGTTGTAAAGTATGTAATCCAAAGATTTGAATTTCACCTTATTAGATATCACTTTTTTATGAAATTAGATGTCAGCTTTTAATCAGATGTTCAATTTCAAAAAGAAAAAAAATGTCAAATGCATAGTTATGCAGGCTATCATAGTGGTTCTTACAATACTCATTCATCATAGCACATATAAAAGGTAAAGATAATCTCATTTCAGGCATGCTCACAAGAGCTCCTTCAAACACCTTACAGATCATTTCAGTCATTTTTATGATGAATCTAACACCTTCTTCTTCACAAGCCTCATGCTAAAAACACCTTTTTTTTTTCTTCTCAAAAATCTCACTTTGATGAATTTGATTTACTTGCTGAAGTTTTTAACTTTTCAATGAAAAATCTTTCTTCAGAGTTACCACGACTTCTTGCCACTCAAACCCTTGACCAAAAAGCCTTACATCTATTATTCAAATACCAATAAAAAATACTCAAGATAGTTTGGAGACACCTTTATTCAATCTCTTGGTATATACCCTGACTATCTTTTCATCCATCCATCTAAATTCCTTGAACCACTTTGTTTCCCGAAAGAAACAGTTTGTTTTATGTGGTATCTTTGTTACCTTTACTATATTGCTGTAGAATTCACTCCCAAAGCTCAAAACCCTTCTCTACCTTTTTCAGCAGTTAAACCATCAACCATATCAAACACTAGCTGAACCTCAGTCAGCAACATCTCAAGTTTTTCTTCACTTGGTTCAGACCCATTTCCATTTGGATTCAATGGATTGAAACCTATGAGCGATATACAGAAGTTCTTCTTGACCTTCATATTGTTTTAATCTTTCACAGATCTTGCAGTTGTTTGACAAAAGATTCACAGTATTTTTTCTATGCAGTAATTTATAGCTCTCAAGGTTATTCGCTGTTTGATTCATAGTTTGATCACCTCGTTGAATACACTGAATTTCAGAGATAAATTTGTGAAATGAATCACAAAATTCTCAAGTAAAATTGGTCAGAGCTCCAAGATGAAGTTTCATGGGGAAATTATCCTTCAAAATACAATTATTAGCTTAAAATTGATAAAAAGATTTATGAAACTAAACTTGATGGTGTTTGGACAAAACTTCTTTCTGAAACTACTAGATTTGAATTTGATCATGCAGGACTAGTAAAATAGAATTCTTACTGGAAACCTTTTGAAATTCTACCACAAATGGAATGGCAAGAATCTCAAGACCCTTTTGAAGATTTTGATCCAGATCAATGGTTAGAAATCATAGGTTATGATTTTACACCAGGAGTAGACAATTCACACCTCAATCTCTTTCTAGAACACACTTATCATTCTCTCAAATGATGTTCATGTAAAAAAGACACTCATGATGCTCCAAGACAGAAGATTTTCTGTTTCAGTTCAATTATGTGTAATTACGTGTGATAATTTTAATTTCTCTAGAAGACTCATAAAGTTGATTATGATGCTTTCACATCAAGATAACTTTATGTCAAGTCTTTATCAACTTTATCTAAGTTATGTTTACTTTATGAGTCACTTTTACTTTATGTCAAATAAGTGATGAGTCATCTAACTTTAGCTTTATGTTAAGTCACTTGTAAAGTTGTAATTATACTTTGTCCTAGCTTTGTCCTATTAAGTTACTATTCTTTTACTTTTTTCTTGTATAAATAGGATGCTACTTCTTCAAGAAGGTATCAAGATTTCTCTAAAAAAGCATCAAGAAAGAAATTCTTGTAACAAATTTTTTTTTATAAAATATGTTTGGCTAAAAACCTTTTTTCTCTTTTGGTAATTCTATCTTCTTTCTTTCATAGTTAAAGCTTTAGCTTCATGTTTTTCTTCAAGTTATTTCATAGTTTGCAGTGATACAAGTTAAGTATGCTTTGCAGTTGCCATAATATTATGGATCTTCTGCATAAAAAATTTTTGTTAAATTGTTAAATAGATCATTGATCTTTTTTCCTCAGTCAAAGAAAAATTATACTGACCCAAGATCATACTAATAGTAAGTTATTATAGTGAAAGACATCTTCATAAAAGTCAGGTCCCTAGTTCGATGTTAAGCCAGAAAAGTATCAGAATCTTGAACACCGATTAGAATACTTTGATTATATGCCTGATCTATAAAACGTTTATGATTGGTATTATCTTGACAAGTTGATCGATTTACACGCTGTTGAAATAGTATCAGATAGTATTGTCAAGATTTTACTACCCGAAGAGCTCGAAATTGAAGCCGTCAATTGTCAGAATTTTGGTCGTATTACCTGTCGCTGTGAATAAAAACGGTTAGAATAGCTTGGTTATATGTTTGATTTATGAAATGCTTATGGTTGGTATTATTTTGATAAGTTGATCTATCTATACGTTATTGAAATAGTATCAGATAGTATTGTCAAGATTTTACTACCCGGAGAGCCCGAAATTGAAGTCGTCAGTTGTCAAAGTTTTGGTTGTACTACCTGTCATTGTGCGTAAAAATGCTGTGCAGGTAGTACGAGCAAGGCTTTGATAATTGACGACTTCAATTTCGGGCTCTTTGAGTAATAAAATTTTGACAATACTATCTGATACTATTTTAATAGCGTGTAGATCGATCAACTTGTCCAGATAATACCAATCATAAGCGTTTCATAGATTAGACATATAACTAAAGTATTTTAGTCGGTGTTCAAGACTGACGTTTTCTTGGCTTAACGTCGAATTGGGGGCCTAACTTTTATGGAGATATGTTTTTCATTATAGTAACTTACTATTAGTATGATTTTGGTTCAGTATAACTTTGGTTGAGAAAAAGGGATCAATGATCTGTTTAACGATTTAACAAGAATTTTTGATGCAGAGGATCCATAATATTATGAAAATTGTAGAGCATACTCAATTTGTATCACTGCAAACTATAGAATAACTTGAAGAAAAATATGAAGCTAGAGCTTTAACTATGAAAGAAGTAACTATGAAAGAAGGAAGATGGAATTATTAAAAGAGAAGAAAAATTTTTAGCCAAACATATTTTATAAAGAAAAGTTTGTTATAAGGATTTCTTTCTTGATGCTTTCTTGGAGAAGTCTTGATATTTTCTTGAAAAAGTAGCATCCTATTTATATAAAGAAAAAGTAAAAGAATAGTAACCTAATAGGACAAGGTTATGACAAAGCATAATTACAACTTTACAAGTGACTTGACATAAAGTTAAAGTAAAGGTGACTCATAAAGTAGACATGACTTGACTTAGAAATAAAGTTGATAAAGACTTGACATAAAGTTATCTTGATGTGGAGGTATCATAATAAACCTTTTAGAGTTTTTTGAAAAAATTGAAATTATCACGTAATTATATATAATTGGACTGGAACAGGAAATCTTCTGTCTTAGAGCACCATGAGTGTCTTTTTTACATGAGCATCATTTGAGAGAATGATAAGTGTGTTCTGAAGAGAGGTTGAGGTGTGAATTGTCTACTCTTGGTGTGAAATCATAGCCTATGATTTCTAACCATTGATCTAGATCAAAATCTTTAAAAAGGTCTTGGGATTTTTGTCATTCTATTTGTGGTAAAATTTCAGGAGAAAAATTGTGAACTGGAAAGACTAGTTGGAAATTCAGATATGAAGACTTGACATAAAGTTATCTTGATGTGGAGGCATCATAATCAACTTTTTGGAGTCTTTTGAAAAAATTGAAATTATCACACGTAATTATACATAATTGGACAGGAATAGGAAATTTTTTTGTCTTGGAGCATCATGAGTGTCTTTCTTACATGAGCATCATTTAAGATAACGATAAGTGTGTTCTGGAGAGAAGTTGAGGTGTGAGTTGTCTGTTCTTGGTGTGAAATCATAGCCTATGATTTCTAACCATTGATCTGGATCAAAATCTTCAAAAGGGTCTTGGGATTCTTGTCATTCCATTTGTGATAAATTTCAGGAGAAAAGCTGTGAACTGGAAAGATTGGTTGGAAATTCGGATCTGAAACAAAAGGTTTGTATTTTGGGTTGTTAAGGTAAGGGTAGAGAAAAAGATTGGTTACCGTTTGAGGAACAGGATCAAAGAAGGGTAAAGGTAAAGATAAAGAGGTCATCATGCAAATGACTGGAATGATCTGCAAGGTGTTTGAAGGAGGTGTTGTGAGCATCTCTGGATTGAGGTTATCTTTGCTTTTTATATGTGTTGTGGTGAAGGAGTATTGTGAGAACCACTGTGATAGCCTGAGTAACTGTGCATTTGATATTTTTTTCTTTTTAAAATTGAACATCTGATCAAAGACTGACATATCTAATTCCACAAGAAAGTGATATCCAATAAGGTAAAATTCAAATATTTGGATTTCATACTTTACAGCTAAAATCTCTTTTAGTGTAAAGTGATAATGGAGTTTCGAATCTTTAAATTTTCCACTCTTGTAACTACAGATTTGTCTGTTTTCATTTTTTTCCTTCTAAAAGAATTGCTGACCAAAATTATTCACTTGCATCTGTCTGCAGTAATCTTTTTTCATCAGAGGAAATTTTTAAAGTTGGAAGTGACTTTGCTTTTATCTTTAAGGTCTGTGTTGCATTTGTTTGTTTTTAGGACCACGTGGGTGGTTTTTTCTTGAGCATTTGTCTAAGAGGATGAGTTAATTGTGCAAGATCTAAGAAAAATTTACTCATGTAATTTATTATACTGAGAAATTATTGGATTTGCTTTTTTGAAAGATTTTCATCAGAAAAATCTACAAGTGTTTGAGCAATGTGGGGTTGAGCTATGTACTTTTCATATTTTAGATACATGCCTAAGAAATCAATTTTTGAAGCATCAATGATCATCTTTTTCTTTGAGATCATTATCCTATACTGTTAAACAATTTGTTAGAACTTATCCAATAATTATGTATGAGATGTGACATTTGGAGAGAACAGTAAGATATCATCAATGTAGATCAAAGCATTAGCAAGAATTCGAGCAAATATCTTCGTCATTCTTTTATGGAATATTGAAAAAGCAATTTTTAATCCAAAAGATATTACTATCCACTGGAAATGGTGTTGAGGAATGCAAAATGTCATTTTGTATCTGTCCTGTGGATGTATACTTAATTGTTAAAATCTTGCTTTGAGGTCAAACTTTAAGAAGATTTTCGCATTTGCGAAATTTACAAACAAAATTTTTTTCTCTGGAAGAGGGAACTTATCATCTGCAAGGAAAATGTTTAGAGGCTTGTAATTAATCACCAATATTAAATTTTCACGAACTTGTTCTGAACGCTTGTTAACATAAAACGTTTCACATGCCCATGGAAAAAAGGTTGGTTCAATTAATCCTTGAGCTTGGAGAAGTGAACATTCTTGGATTGCCAGCTTGAAATGATCTGAGTTCATGCTTGAATAACTAGCTTTTGTGAGATTGACATTTTTATCTTTTTTGAAAGGAAGGGAAATGAAAAATTCAGGGTTTTTTCAAAGTGGGTGGTCACATTTCTAGAGGAAGTCTGAATGATTTTCTGCACAAGAAAAGTGAATGAACTTTTGTCTAAATTCCTGAAAAATATTTGGTTGAATAGTTAGGGTGAAAAGATTGCGAAGGTTTTTCTAAGGTCTAAAATAACTTTCAAACTTGATACTTTTTTCACTAAGTTTTAAACCTGGTATACTGGTAATGATATCAAAACCAATAACAAGGTCTTTCTGGGGAAGTGGAGATCTTAAAATCTTTTGAGTTATTTGACAACGTGGAAAGATTTGAAGGGTAACAGGGTTGTTGATAAAGTTTGTAAAGAATACATTCTCATCAACGATTTTGAAGAAAATTTTTTGTTTTGTCCAAAAGTTTTTGGGTAAGACAAAGGGGTTTGCTATAGTTTGAGCTGCACTAGTGTTAAAAAAGGTTGTGACGTTATGGGAGGAGAATGTTTGTGAGGGAAGATTTGAACTGGAGTTAAAGGAAATTTTGGAGGTTATAGAGTTTGAATTTTTTTGAAGTTCTTGGATTGACATATACTGATAACATTGATAATCTGTGAAGTCATCTAAGTATTTTGAGTAATCTGAATCTTCAAACTTAGTATCATTAAGCTGCTTAATCATAAATAGAGATCTTTCATTCTACTCATCATGAAGGGAAAAACTTGATCCAAGATCAGCATCTGAGAGATTGATACCAGAGATATTAGTAATGTCTTGGATCATCTTGACTGATTTTTTATCTGATTTTGGGTAATTCTTTGAAAAATGTCTTGATTTTTCACAAAAAAATATTTTAAACTTTTGATCTTTGGGTCTTTCTTCTTTCGTGCACACTTGAATCTTTGAAATTTTCTGGGTTTATTAGCATATTTGAAGAGCTTTTTATGTCTGGGTCTGGAGAAGATTGGAGGTCTGAAAGGTCTGAATCTTGTGAAATGTTTTTTTTTTTGTTGCTGTAAAAACATGTGGGATCTTTGGAAGAACATTTGATTTAAAGGGCTGAAGAGGAGTCAGAGCATGGCTTTTCTAACTTTTTAGAGTTGTTCACCAAGGTTTTGATGTATTTGTGTTCTTTGCAAATCTTATCAAGTTCTTTTAACATCATCTTGTAGATATCTCCAAGACTCATAGATCTAACATCAATAGATCTGAGGTTCAACTGGGTCTTTGTTTGCTGTGCAAGTTTTTTTGAAACAGAATTGAGAAAGGCTTACTTTAAGTTGACATAATCAAATCCACAAAGTATGTAAAAATACTAGAAGAATTGTTGATAGTGTCTGTCAAGGTCTTTTGGATGAAGAGAACAACATTTTAGTTTGAAGAATTTTTCTCTAATATTTTTCAATCTGTGAGTTTCTTGTCCATAAAAGATTACTGCAAATTGGGAGACAGCTTCTGTGATTATTGGGCATTGAAGAAACTGGAGTCGTCTGTATTCATCAATGTTATCCTAAAAAGTTTTCAGAGTTCTAACTAGTCTGAAAATAAATTTGATCAATATTGTGTTCATTATAACATTAGGATGAGAGTTTAATTCAACTAGTCCCTATGCTAAGAACTCTTGGAACCTTAGGGCTATTTTGAAGGAGGAATATCATCAATGGTAAAAATTGAGAACTTTGATGTCGAAGGAGGAACATGTTATTGTTGTAGAGGAGGATGTTGTTCAGTGTCCATTGCATCAGGATTGTGAACTTCTGAAGTATCATCTAGAACTTCAATTGTTGGTTCTGTCATGAAGATTTAAGAGAGTATTATCTCGTCTAAGTCATCAGTATCATCTGCTTCAACTGAGTCATCTGATTTGACAGTGTCCATGTGTGATTCAGTCTCAAAAGTAGAAGGAAAAAATCTTCAAAGGAGAATTGAAGGAGATTGTCTTGTGCCATTTGATGAAGTATTTCTGAAAAGGTTTGTGTAAGAGAAATCATGAGTTGTACAGGTTTTTGGTTTGGTTGTGGTGTAGGGTTTTAAGGTGTGGAACTTGAGCTTGGTTTTGGTTTTGAAAGTTGATAAAGTGGTTGTTCTGTAATTTTTTTTTGGTTTTGGATCAATTGGTTATTTTGTTCAAAATCTGTAAATCTATTTTTCAATTGTACCAAAGGGAAGTTATTCTGGTTGGTTTGAGATAGGAGTGAAGTGTTGTGTTGGTTGTGAGGATGTTGGGATGGATGTTGGGAGAGATTTGTACTGAAAAGGTGTGAAATTTTTTTTTGGAGATGTTATAATTAGAGGTTGCCTGTTGCTGTTGTTTATGACGAAATTGATTTTGAAGGTCTGTAAGTTGAATCTTTAGGCTTTTCATTTCTTTTTCTTATTAGGTGAAAGTATAAGTGAATCCAGTGTTGGTTTCAGCCATATATCTGAGTTCTTGATCAAGTGTTATGATCCTTGTATGAATTTCAAGAATAATATTTTAAAGATTGACAAGGCTCTGATCAAAATGATGATTGACTTGGGTCAACTTGTGTTCAATTCTGTGCAGGTATGCATTCTGCTGGAGAGAATTTTTAGTTTGTCAGTTTAAAACTGCTTCAGCACGAAAAACACTTTTTTGGTTTTCATATTCATCTGTTAGTGGGAGTTAGGATTTTTGAAATGTGTTTATACTGGTCTTTGTGAAACTCTTGAAAAGGAGAGAAATATGAGCTTGGGTAGGTTGGTTGCATTATGGAAATTTATGGTAAAGGTTGGGTGGAATCTGGTTTTTGTGTGGTTTGATTTGGGTAGGTTTGAGGGAATGGTTTTTTTTTTTTTTAGGATAGATGACATAGTAGTCAAACTTTCCTGAGGGTTCACCAAAGAGATCAACTTCAGGGTATCAATTCTCATATTTTTTTTTAAGCTTTTGCTAGAAAGATTTTTTTTTCTTTTGCTTTTTTGAAACATCATCATCATCCAGAAAGCTACTATATGCATCTATCCGACATTCTTTGCATTTGCAATTTATGTCTCAATAACAATGTCCTTGTGGAGATCTATATGCATACCCGAGATTTTTATTGAACTGAAAGTGTGTGACTGAAACATCAAAGAGATTAGCTTGACATCTTTGCATCATGAATTGTGTTGAAAAGATTGTTGGAGAAGGAACATCCTTTCTTTTGTTGTGATCAAACTCAATTGTGACAATACCATCCTGATTTGTCTTATAGGTTGGATCAAAGTGTTCAGTTGGGTCATCTTGCTTCCAAATCTTTTGATAACTTGTCATCCATATTTTTGGGAGAAGGGTGGCAAGTTCTTCATTTGATTTTTGCTTTGGAATGTGAACATGTCTCGGAGTCTTATCTGCTGCTTCCATTTTGACATAAATAGCATCACTATAGTGTGAAAGAGGCAAGTTAATGGCATGATCTTGAACTCTATATGCCATCTGGTAGTGAAGGGTTACCTGGAGTCCTTTCATTTCTGTGCCTACGATCTGGACTTGAACTTTTAAAGCATCTAATAGTGTTAGATCATGAAGAGACATTATAATTGAAAAGACTATGAAGAAGACAGTTCTTGCATTAAGCGTTGTCTCAACTATGCCAAAGACTGCATGCTTGTATTCTTTAAATCTTGTGTCCAACAAGGCCATTTTGGTACATACAGGAATTTTATTTCTGTCGTGAAAGGTTAAGGCTATTCTGATAGCACTAAAGTGGATATAAGTGTATCCTTGTTCTAATCACTGTTGAGAAAATTCTTCTGGGATCTGAAGAGTAACAAAGTGCTTTTGAGGTCCTGTTAGAAGAATACATTAATCAAAGTTTGTGGCTTGAACATACTTTTTTGGAGCTTGGTATTTTGATTTTAAAAGAGTTTTTAAAGATCTAGTAAGAAAAAGGAAGGAGTTGGAGAAAGTTGTATAAGGATTTACAAGGGAAAGAATGTTTGTTGGGTTTTTTTTTCTTCTAAGATATAATCTACTTCATATAAGCACTTAAACTTAGAAGAGAAAGACTTTTTAAGTATAAAAGAAAGAGGAGAAGATAAACTAAAAGAAGATCTAGAAGAAGAAGGTTGAGAACTAGAGTTACTAATAGTTGATAGTTCCATGAAAATAAGACTTTCTTTTAGCTTTTTCTTTTTCTTTTCACTATTTTGGCAAGCTTCAAGCTTTGATATCATTTCTATGCATAGCGACAGGTAATACGACTAAGACTGGCAACTGACAGTTTTAGTTTCGGACTCTCCGGGTAGTAAAATCTTGACAATACAATTTGATACTATTTTAACAGCGTGTAGATCGATCAACTTGTCAAGATAATACCAACCATAAGCGTTTCATAGATCAGACATATAAGCAAGGTATTCTAGCTGGTGTTTAACACTCTGACGTTTTTCTAGCTTAACGTCGAACTGGAGGCTTGACTTTTATAGAGATATGTCTTTCACTATAGTAACTTACTATTAGTATGATCTCGGATCAGTATAACTTTTTTTTTGTTGAGGAAAAGGGATTAATGATCTGTTTAACAGTTTAACAAGAATTTTTAATGCAGAGGATCCATAATATTATGGCAATTACAGAGCATACTCAACTTGTATCATTGCAAACTATAGAATAGCTTGAAGAAAAACATGAAGCTAAAGCTTTAACTATGGAAGAAGTAAGATGGAATTACCAAAAGAGAAGAAAGGTTTTTAGTTAAGCATATTTTATAAAGAAAAGTTTGTTACAAGGATTTCTTTCTTGATGCTTTCTTGGTGAAGTCTTGATTTTTTCTTGGAGAAGTAGCATCCTATTTATACAAGGGAAAAGTAAAAGAATAGTAACCTAATAGGACAAGGCTAGGACAAATCATAATTACAACTTTACAAGTGACTTGACATAAAGCTAAAGTAAGGTGACTCATCACTATTACTCATCACTTATTTGACATAAAGTAAATGTGACTTATAAAGTAGACATAACTTGACTTAGAAATAAAGTTGATAAAGACTTGACATAAAGTTATCTTGATATGGAGGCATCATAATCAACTTTAAGAGTTTTCTAGAGAAACTGAAATTATCACACGTAATTATACATTATTGGATTGGAACAAGAAATCCTGTCTTGTAGCACCGTGAGTGTCTTTATTATGAGAAATTTTCAAGGTACTGAAGAACGAGACAATCATCTACCCATCTGTATAGTTTTTGTTCAAAATCATCAAGATTAGAATCACAATGTTGGAATAGGTGATTGTAGACTCTGTGTTCAAATCTTGCTTGAAGTCTGAAGAGATCTTTTTCATTATGCCAGTAAGGGTTTGTTGAAAGTTTTGCTAGCTCTGAAAGAATGTGGAGATCAAAATTAACAAGTCGTTGCAATAAATCACTCCACCAAGTGTCGTAGGGTGGTTCAGGGGTCCAATGTGCCAGGTGATTATGTAATTCTTAGATGTATTCTGGAGGGTACCACCACCATGGTTCTTTCTTGAAAAGAGAAAGTTCTGCATGAATTGGGATATTGTTGATTTTATAGTCTTTTTAACAGGAGCTTGTACTTATGAGCGTAGAGGAAGATAGATTTGTACAAAGAGTATGGATTACACAGATACAGGTCAGAGTGGGTTTGAAAGAGTGCATAATTTTCATAGAGTTCACAAGGGTAGTGGAAGAAGAAGATAACATGATAGTGTTACGAAAAATGTTTGGTGGCAGAATACCAAGTATGAAAGGGTTTAAACCACTTCAAGAAATTTCTTAAATGAATATCAGCTTCATAAAGAAAGTCATTATGAGAAAAAGTGACTGTGACAAAATTGAGTTCAAAGGAGTTAAACTCAATGGTAATGATGTGGAGTTGGCATAAATATCATACAAGAACTAAAGCTTCTTTGAATATACCGACGGTATGAAAAATCTAGAACAAGTGTAGAAAAGGGAATTGAGGATGAAAGCCAATAGGTCTGAGGCCATGATCACTTCATTTTCTGATGAGTATAGCCTGTATTTTGTAGATGAGATCATGAGCACATCTTTCAAGTGTCTTTTTGGTAATGATCTGTTAAATTTCAGGAGGAAGGTTGTGAACTGAAAAAACTAATTGGAAATCCAGATCTGGAATAAAAAGTTTATATTTCGGGTTGTAAAGGTAAGGGTAGAGAAAAAGATTGGTTACCGTTTGAGGAACATGATCAAATGAGGGTGAGGGTAAAGGTAAAGGTAAGGAGGTCATCATGCAAATGACTAGAATGATCTACAAGGTGTTTGAAGGAGGTCTTGTCAGCATGTCTGGATGAGGTTATCTTTGCCTTTTATATGTGCGGTGGTGAAAGAGTACTGTGAGAACCACTGTGATAGCCTGAGTAACTGTGCATTTGGTATTTTTTTCTTTTTGAAATTGAGCATCTGATCAAAAGTTGACTTATCTAATTTCACAAGAAAGTGATATCCAATGAGGTAAAATTCAAATCTTTGGAATCTATACCTTATAGCTAAAATCTCTTTTATTGTAGAGTGATAATGGAGTTTTGAATCTTTAAATTTTTTACTCTTATAACAACAGATTTATCTATTTCCATCTTTTTCTTCTAAAAGTATTGTTGACCAAAATTGTTCACTTGCATATATCTGTAGTAACCTTTTTTCATCGTAGGAAATCTTTAAAGTTGAAAGTGACTTTGCTTTTATCTTCAAGGTCTGTAATATATTTGTCTATTTTTGGGACCATGTGGATAGTTCTTTTTTGAGCATTTGTCTGAGAGGATGAGTTAACTGTGCAAAATTTGGAAAAAATTCACTTATGTAATTTATTATACAGAAAAATTACTGGATTTGCTTCTTTGAAAGATTTTCATAAAAAAAATCTGTAAGTGTTTGAGTAATGTGGAGTTGAGCTATGTACTGTTCATCTTTTAGATGCATGCTAAGAAATCAATTTTTGAAGCACCAATGATCATCTTTTTCTTTGAGAGCATTATCCTATACTGTTAAACAATTTGCTGAAACTTATCCAATAACTGTGTATGATATGTGACATCTGAAAAGAATAATAAGATATCATCACTGTAGATCAATGTATTATCAAGAATTATAGCAAATATCTGCGTCATTACTTTTTGGAACAGTGAAAGAGTAATTTTTAATTCAAAAAGCATTAATTGTCCACTGAAAATGGTGTTGAGGAATGCAAAACGTCGTTTTATATCTATCATGTGGATGTATACCTAATTGTTAAAATCTTATTTTGAGGTCAAACTTTGAGAAGACTTTCGTATTTGCCAAATTTACAAACAAAGTTTTTTTGTCTGGAAGAGGAAACTTATCATCTGCAAAGAAAATATTTAAAGGCTTGTAATTAATCACCAATCTTAATTTTTCATGAACTTATTTTGAACGTTTATTGACATAAAATACTTCACATGTCAATGGAGAGGAAGTTGGTTCAATTAATCCTTGAGCTTGGAGAAGTGAACATTCTTGGATTGTCAGCTTGAAATGATTTGGGTTCATGCCTGAATGATTAGCTTTTGTGGGATTGACATTTTCATCTTTTTTGAAAGGAAAGGAAATGAAAAATTCAGGGTTTTTTCAAAGTGGGTGGTCACATTTTTAGAGAAAGTTTGAATGATTTTCTGCACAAGAAAAATGAATGAACTTTTATCTAAATTCTTAGAAAACATCTGGTTGAATAGTTAAGGTGAAGAGATTGGGAAGGTTTTTCTAAGGTTTAAAATAACTTTCAAACTTGATACCTTTTTCACTAAGTTTTAAACTTGGTATACTGGTAATGATATCAAAACCAATAATAAGGTTTTTCTGGGGAAGTAGAGATCCTAAAATCTTTTGAGTTATTTGACAACCTAGGAAGATTTGAAGGGTAACAAGGTTACTGATAAAGTTTGTAGAGAATACATTTCCATCAAGGTTACTGATAAAGTCTGTAGAGAATACATTTCCATCAGTGATTTTGAAGAAGGTTTTCTATTTTGTCCAAAGGTTTTTGAGTAAGATAAGGGGGTTTGCTATGGTTTGGGCTGCACCAGTGTCAAAAAAGGTTGTGATTGTTATGAGAGAAGAATGTTTATGAGGGAAGATCTCAACTGGAGATAAAGGTAATTTTGGAGGTTGGAGAGTTTGGATCTTTTAAAGTTTTTGGACTGACATATACTCATAACATTGATCATCTGTGAAGTCATCTAAGTATTCTGAGTAATTTGAATTTTCAAACTCATCATCAAACTGCTTAATCATAAACATGGATCTTTCATTCTACTCATTGTCAAGAGAGAAAATTGATTCAAGATCATCATCTGAGAGATTGATACCAGAGATATTAGCAATGTCTTGGATCATTTTGACTGATTTTTGTTTAACTTTGGGTAATTTTTTGAAAATGTCTTGATTTTTGACAAAAAAATATTTTGAACATTTGATCTTTGGGTACTTCTTCCTTCTTGTAAACTTGAATATTTGAAATCTTCTGGGCTTATCATCATATTTGAAGTGCTTCTTATTTCTGGGTCTGGAGAATATTGAAGGTTTGGAAGGTCTGAATCTTCTGAAAATCTTCTTTTTCTTGTTACAACAAAAACATGTGGGATCTTAGGAAGAACATTTGATTTGAAGGCCTGAAGAGGAGTAAGATCATGGCTTTTCTAACTTTTTTGAGTTGTTCACCAAAGTTTTGATGTATCTATATTCTTTGCAAATCTTGTCAAGTGCTTTCAATATCATCTTATAGATATCTTCAAGGGTCATAGATCTAACATTAAAAGATCTAAGGTTTAACTGGGTCTTTGTTTGCTGTGCAAGTTTTTCTGGAATAAAATTGAGAAAGGCTTGCTTTAAGTTGACATCATCAAATTCATCAAGTTTGTAAAAATACTGGGTGAATTGTTGATAGTGTCTGTCAAGGTCTTTTGGATGGAGAAAATAACATTTTAGTTTGAAGAATTGTTCTCTAATCTTTTCCAATCTCTGAGTTTTTTTTCCATAAAAATTGTTGTAAATTGATAGACAACTTATGTGATTTTCGGGCATTGAAGAAACTGGAGTTGTCTATATTCACCAATATTGTCCCAAAAGTTTTTCAGAGTTTCAACTAGTCTGAAAACAAATCTGACCAATATTGTGTTCATCGTAACATTGAGATGAGAGTTTAATTTAACTAGTCCTCATGCTAAGAACTCTTGAAACCTTGAGGGCCATTTTGAAGGAGGAATATCATCAATGGTAAAAAATGAAAACTTTGATGTCGAAGGAGGAACATGTGATTGTTGTGGAGAAGGTTGTTGTTCAGTGTCCATTGTATCAGGGTTGTGAACTTCTGGAGTATCATCTGAAGTTCAACTGTTGGTTCTGTCATTAAGATCTGAAGGAGCATTATCTCATATGAGTCATCAATATCATCTGCTTCAACTGAGTCATCTGATTTGACAGTGTCTATGTGGGATTCAGTCTCAAAGGTAGAAGGTAAAATATCTTCAAGGGAGAATTAAGGGAGATTGTTTTGTGCCATTTGATGAAGTATTTCTGGAAGGGTTTGTGTAGGAGAAATCATGAGTTGTATAGATTTTTGGTTTGGTTGTGGTGTAAGGTTTTGAGGTGTGGAACTTGAGCTTGATTTTGGTTTTAAAGGTTGAAAAAGTGGTTGTTCTGCAACTCTTTTTGGTTTTGGATCAACTAGTTATTTTTTTTCGAAATCTATGAATCTATTTTTTAGTTATACCAAAAGGGGTTGTTCTGGTTGGTCTGAGATATGAGTGAAGTATTATGTTGGTTGTGAGGATGTTGGGATGGATGTTGGGGGAGGTTTGTACTGAAAAGGTGTGAAAAAAGGTTTTGGAGGTGAGGTTAGAGGATTGTATGATTGAAATAGAGGATGAGTATAAGCTTGGTAATGAGTCTCATGCATGCCAGTGTGAAGTGGTGTGAAGATGTTGTAACTAGAGGCTGCCTGTTATTGTTGTTGTTTCTGATGAAACTGGTTTTGAAGGTCTATCAGTTGAATCTTTAGGCTCTTCATTTCTTTCTCTTTCAGTGAAAGCATAAGTGAATCCAGTGTTGGTTTCAACCATACATCTGAGTTCTTGATCAAGTGTTATGATCTTTGTATGAATTTTAAGAATAATATTTTAAAGATTAACAAGGCTCTGATCAAAATGGTGACTAAATTTGTCCAACTTGTGTTCAATTTTGTGCAGGTATGTATTCTGCTGGAGAGAATTTTCAGTTTGTCAGTTTAAAACTGCTTCTGCATGAGAAACACTTTTTTGGTCCCCATATTCATCTCTGTCAGTAGGAGTTGGGATTTTGGAATGTGTTTGCACTGGTCTTTGTGAAACTCTTGAAAAAGAGAGAAATTTAAGCTTGGGTAGGTTGGTTGCATCATGGAAATTTATGGTAAAGGTTGGGTGGAATCTTATTTTTGTATGGTTTGATTTGGGTAGGGTTGAGGGAGTCGTTTTTCTTTCTTAGGATAGATGACATAGTAGTCAAACTTTCTTGAGGGTTCACTAAGGTGATCAACTTCAGGGTTTCCATTCTCATATTTTTCTTTAAGTTTTTGCTGGGAAGGCTTTTTTTTTTTTTGCTTCTTTGAAACATCATCATCCAGGAAGCTGCTATATGCGTCTATCTGGCATTTTTTGCATTTATAATTTATGTCCCAATAACAATGTCCTTGTAGAGATCTATATGTATACACGGGATTTCCATTGGACTGAAAGTGTGTGACTAGAACATCAAGGAGATTAGCTTGACATCTTTGCATCTTAAATTATCTTGGAAAGATTGTTAGAGGAGGAACATCTTTTCCTTTGTTATGATCAAACTTAATTGTGATAGTACCATCCTGATTTGTCTTGTAAGTTAGATCAAAATGTTCAATTGGTTCATCTTGCTTCCAAATCTTTTGACAACTTATCGTCCATGTCTTTAGGAGAAGGGTGGCAAGTTCTTCATTTGAGATGTGCTTTGGAATGTGAAAATGTCTAGGAGTCCTGTCTGCTGTTTTCATTTTGACAAAAATAGCATCACTAGAGTGTGAAAAAGGTAAGTTAATGGCAGGATTTTGAACTCTATATGCCATTTGGTAGTGAAAGGTTGCTTGAAGTCCTTTCATTTCTGTGCCTACGATCTGAACTTGAACTTTTAAAGCATCTATCAATGTTAGATCATGAAGAGACATTATAATTTAGGAAGATAGTTCCTGCATTGAGCGTTGTCTCAACTATGCCAAGGATTACATGCTTTTATTCTTTAAATCTTGTGTCCAATAAGGCCATTCTAGTACATACAAGAATTCCATTTCTGTCATGAAAGGTTAAGGTTATTTTGATAGTACCAAAGTGGATATGAATGTATCCTTATTCTGACCACTGTTGAGAAAATTTTTCTGAGATTTGAAGAGTAACAAAGTGCTCCTGAGGTCATATTGGAAGAATACATTGATCAAAGTTTATGGCTTGAACATACTCTTTTGGAGCTTGGTATTTTGGTTCTAAAAGAGTTTTTAAAGATCTAGTAAGAGAAGATGAGGAGTTGGAGAAAGCTGTATAAGGATTTACAATGAGAAGAACTGTTTGTTAGGTTTTCTTTTCTTTTGGGATATAATCTACTTCATATAAAAACTTAAACTGAGAAGAGGAAGACTTTTTAAGTACAAGAAAAGGAAGAGAAGACAAACTAAAATAAGATCTAGAAGAAGAAAGTTGAGAACTAGAGTTACTAATAGTTGATAGATCCATGAAAATAAGACCCTCTTTTGGCTTTTCTTTTTTCCAACTTCAATAATCAAGGCTTAGAAACATATTCTCTTCTCACTATCTTGGCAAGCTTCAAGCTCTGATACCATTTCTATGCACAGCGACAAGTAGTACGACTAAGACTCTGGCAATTGACGGCTTCAGTTTCGAGCTTTTTGGGTAGTAGAATCTTAATAATATTATCTGATACTATTTTAACAGTATATAGATCGATCAACTTGCCAAGATAATATCAACCATAAGCATTTCATATATCAGACATATAACCAAGGTATTCTAGTCGGTGTTTAAGACTCTGGCGTCTTCCTAGCTTAACGTCGAATTGAAAGTCTGACTTTTATGAAGATATGTCTTTTACTATAGTAACTTACTATTAGTATGATCTTAGGTCAGTATAACTTTTTTTTGACTAAGGGAAAGGGATTAATGATCTGTTTAACAGTTTAACAAAAATTTTTGATGTAGAGGATCCATAATATTATGGCAACTGCATAGCATACTCAACTTGTATCACTGCAAACTATGGAATAGCTTGAAGAAAAACATAAAGCTAAAGCTTTAACTATGAAAGAAGGAAGATGAAATTACCAAAAGAGAAGAAAGGTTTTTAGCCAAACATATTTTATAAAGAAAGATTTGTTACAAGGATTTCTTCTTGATGCTTTCTTAGAGAAGTAACATCTTATTTATACAAGGGAAAAGTAAAAGAATAGTAACCTAATAGGATAAGGCTAGGACAAAACATAATTACAATTTTACAAGTGACTTGACATAAAGCTAAAGTAAGGTGACTCATTACTATGACTCATCACTTATTTGATATAAAGTAAATGTGACTCATAAAGTAGACATGACTTGATTTAGACATAAAGTTGATGAAGACTTGACTTAAAGTTATCTTGATGTGGAGGCATCATAATCAATTTTTTAGAGTCTTCTGGAGAAACTGAAATTATCACATGTAATTATACATAATTGGACTGAAACAAAGAATCTTTTGTCTTGGAGCATCATGAGTGTCTTTATTCTGAGAAATCTTCAAGGTATCGGAGAAAGAGGTAATCATCTACCCATCCATATAGTTCTTGTTCAAAATCATCAGGAATAGAATCACAATTTTGGAATAGGTGATTGTAGACTATGTGTTCAAATCTTGCTCGAAGTCTGGAGAGATCTTCTTCATTCTACCGGTAAGGATTTGTTTAGAGTTTTGCTAACTCTGAAGGAATGTGGAGATTAAAATTAATAAGTCATTGCGATAAATCACTACACCAAGTGTCGTAGGGTGGTTCAGGGGTCCAATGTGCTAGGTGATTGTGTAATTCTTGGATGTATTCTGTCACCAAACATTTTTCCCAACATTATCATGTTATCTTCTTCTTCCACCACCCTTATGAACTCTATGAAAATTATGCCCTCTTTCAACCCTACTCTGACCTGTATGTGTGTAATTCATACTCTTTGTACAAATCTATCTTTCTCTATGCTTATGAGTACAAGCTCCTGTTAAAAAGACTCTGTAAAATCAACAATATCTTAATTCATCCAGAACTTCCTCATTTCAAGAAAGAACCATGGTGGTGGGAAGATTTTTTCAAGGTTTAAAATAACTTTCAAACTTGATACCTTTTACACTAAGTTTTAAACCTAGTATACTGGTAATGATATCCAAACCAATAACAAGTCTTTTTGGAAAAGTAAAGATCCTAAAATCTTTTGAGTTATTTGATAACCTGAGAAGATTTGAAGGGTAATAGGGTTGCTGATAAAGTCTGTAGAGAATACATTATCATCAGCGATTTTGAAGAAGGTTTTCTGTTTTATCCAAAGGTTTTTAGGTCAGACAGGGGGTTTGTTATGGTTTGGGCTACACCAGTGTTAAAAAAAGCTGTGACTGTTATGGGAGGGGAGTGTTTATGAGGGAAGATCTGAACTGGAGTTAAGGGTAATTTTGGAGGTTAAAGAGTTTGGATTTTTTAGAGTTCTTGGACTGACATATACTCATAACATTGATCATCTAAAAAGTCATCTGAGTGTCTTTAGCTCCAGTTCAGATCTTCTTTCACAAACATTCTCCTCTCATAACAGTCATAGCCTTTTTTGACACTGGTACTACTATCTGAAAAGTTTGAAACTAAAGCCGTCAGTTGCCAAAGTCTTGACTGTACTACCTGTTGCTTTGCATAGAAATGGTTTCAGAGCTTAAAACTTGCCAAGATAGTGAGAAGAGAATATGTTTCTAAGCCTTGATTATTGAAGTTGGAAAAAGAAAAAGCCAAAAGTGTCTTATTTTCATGGATCTATCAACTATTCAACTTTTTTCTTCTAGATCTTCTTTTAGTTTGTCTTCTTATCTTTCTTCTGTACTTAAAAAGTTTTTCTTTTCTAAGTTTAAGTTCTTATATGAAGTAGATTATATCCAGAAGAAAAGAAAACCTAACAAATAGTTTTTCCCCTTGTAAATCTTTATACAGCTTTTTCCAACTCCTCTTCTTCCCTTACTAGATTTGAAAAACTCTTTTAAAACCAAAATACAAAGCTCCAAAAGAGTATGTTCAAGTCACAAACTTTGATTAATATATTTTTCCAGCAAGACTTCAAGAATACTTTGTTACTCTTCAGATCCCAGAAGAATTTCTTCAACAGTGGTCAGAATAAGAATACTCTTATATCCACTTTGGTGCTATCAAAATAGCCTTAACCTTCTACGGTAGAAATGAAATTCTTGTATGTACCAGAATGGCCTTATTGGATACAAGATTTAAAGAATACAAGCATGCAGTCCTTGGCATAGTTGAGACAACGCTCAATGCAGAAACTATCTTCTTAACAGTCTTCTCAAATTATAATGTCTCTTCATGATCCAACACTCTTAGATGCTTTAAAAGTTCAAGTCTAGATCGTAGGCACAGAAATGAAAGTACTTCAAGCAACCCTTCACTATTAGATGGCATATAGAGTTCAAGATCATGCCATTAACTTGCCTCTTTCACACTCTAGTGATGTTGTTTTTGTCAAAATGGAAGCAGTAGATAGGACTCCTAGACATGTTCACATTTCAAAACAGATCTCAAATGAAGAACTTACCATCATTCTCCCAAAGACATGGACGATAAGTTATCAAATGATTTGGAAGTAAGATGAACCAATTGAACACTTTGATCCAACCTACAAGATAAATCAAGATGGTACTATCACAATTGAGTTTGATCACAGTAAAGAAAAGGATATTCCTCCTCCAACAATCTTTCCAACACAATTTATGATGCAAAGATGTCAAGCTTATCTCCTTGATGTTCCAGTAACACATTTTTAGTCTAATGAAAATCCCCGTGTATACATATAGATATCCACAAGGACATTGTTATTGGGACATAAATTACAAATGCAAAAAATTCTAGATAGACGCATATAGAAGCTTCTTGGATGATGATGATGTTTCAAAAAAGCAAAAAAAAAAAAGTCTTCCCAGCAAAAACTTAAAGAAAGATATGAGAATTGAGACCCTGAAGTTGATCTCTTTGGTGAACCTTCAAGAAAGTTTGACTACTAGATCATCTATCCTAAAAAAAAAAAAACCACTCCCTCAAACCCACCCAAATCAAATCACACAAAAACAAGATTCCACCCAACCTTTACCACAAATTTCCATGATGAAACCAACCTACCAAAGCTTAGATTTCCCTCATTTTCAAGAATTTTGCAAAGACCAGTACAAACACAATCCAAAAATCCCAATCCCACTGATTGAGATGAATATGGGAACCAAAAAAGTGTTTCCATGCTGAAATAGTTTTAAACTGGCAAACTAAAAATTCTCTCCAGTAAAATGCATACCTACACAGAATTGAACACAAGTTAGACCAAGTCAATCATCATTTTGATCAGAGTTTTGTTAATCTTCAAAATATTATTCTTAAAATTCAGTCAAGGATAATAACACTTAATCAAGAACTCAGATATATGACTGAAAGCAACACTAGATTCACTTATGCTTTCACTGAACGAGAGAAAGAAATGAAGAGCTTAAATAATCAACTTGCAGACCTTCAAAACCAATTTTGTCAGAAATAATAACAATAACAAGTAGCCTCTAGTTACAACATCTTCACACCACTTCACACTGGCATGCATGACACTCCTTACCTAGCCTATACTCCTCTTCTATTTCAACCATACAATCTTCCAACCTTACCTCCAAAACCTTTTTTCACACCTTTTCAGTACAAACCTCCCCCAACATCTATCCTAACATTTTCACAACCAACACAATACTTCACTCCTATCTCAGATAAACCAGAACAACCCTCTTTTGGTATAACTGAAAAATAGATTCACAGATTTTGAGAAAAATAACCAGTTGATCCAAAATTAAAAAAAGTTATAGAACAACCACTTTCTCAACCTTCAAAACCAAAACCAAGCTCAAGTTTCACACATCAAAACCCTACATCACAACCAAACCAAAAACCTGTACAACTCATGATTTCTTCTACACAAACCCTTCCAGAAATACTTCATCAAATGGCACAAGACAATCTCTTTCAATTCTCTCTTGAAGATATTTTTTCTTCTACCTTTGAGATTGAATCCTACATAAACACTGTCAAATCAGATGACTTAGTTGAAGTAGATGATACTGATGACTCAGATGAGATAATGCTCCCTCAGATCTTCATGACAGAACCAATAGTTGAAGTTCCAGATGATACTCAAGAAGTTTACAACCCTGATGCAATGGACACTGAACAACACCTTCCTCCACAACAATCACATGTTCCTCCTTCGATATCAAAGTTTTCAATTTTTACCATTAATGATATTCTTCATTCAAAATGGCCCCCTCAAGGTTCAAAGAGTTCTTAGCATGGGGACTAGTTGAATTAAACTCTCATCCCAATGTTACGATGAACACAGTATTGATTAGATTTGTTTTCAAACTAGTTGGAACTCTAAAAAACTTTTGGGACAACATTGGTGAATGTAAACAACTCTAGTTTCTTCAATGCCCAACAATCACAAAAGCTATCTCTCAATTTACAGTAATTTTTTATGGACAAAAAACTCACAGATTGGAAAAGATTAGAGAATAATTCTTCAAACTGAAATGCTGTTCTCTCTATCCAAAAGACCTTAATAGACACTATCAACAATTCTCTCAGTATTTTTACATACTTGGTGGATTTGATGATGTCAACTTAAAGCAAACCTTTCTCAATTCTGTTCTAGAAGAACTTGCACAGTAAACAAGAACCTAATTGAACTTCAGATCTCTTGATGTTAGATTTATGACCCTTGAAGATATCTACAAGATGATGTTGAAAGCATTTATAAGATTTACAAAGAGCAAAGATACATCAAAACTTTGGTGAACAACTCCAAAAAGTTAGAAAAGCCATGCTCTTACTCCTCCTCAGGCCTTCAAATCAAATGTTCTTCCAAAGATCCCACATGTTTTTGTAGCAACAAGAAAAAGAAGCATTTCAGAAGATTTAGACCTTTCAGACCTCCAATCTTCTTCAGACCCAGACATAAGAAGCTCTTCAGATATGCTGATAAGCCTAGAAGATTTCAAAGATTTAAGTTTACAAGAAAGAAGAAAGACCCAAAGATCAAAAGTTTAAAATGTTTTCTTTGTGGAAAATCAAGACATTTTTCAAAGAATTACCCAAAGTCAGGTAAAAAATCAGTCAAGATGATCCAAGACATTGCTAATATCTCTAGTATCAATATCTCAAATGATGATCTTGAATCAATTTTCTCCCTTAATGATGAGCAAAATGAAAGATCCCTGTTTATGATCAAGCAATTTAATGATGCTGAGTTTGAAAATTCAGATTATTCAAAATAATTAGATGACTTCACAGATGATCAATGTTATGAGTATATGTCAGTCCAAGAATTTCAAAAAATTCAAACTCTCCAACCTCTAAAATTGCCTTTAGCTCAAGTTCATATCTTCTCTCATAAACATTCCCCTTCCATTAGAGTCACAGCCTTTTTTGACACTGGTGTAGCCCAAACCATAACAAACCCACTTGTCTTACCTAAAAACCTTTGGATAAAACAAAAAATCTTCTTCAAAATCGCTGATGAGAATGTATGAGATAATACTTTTAGAGAAAAAAATGATCATTGGTGCTTCAAAAATTGATCTCTTAGACATGCATCTACAAGATGGTTAATACATAGCTCAACCCCACATTGCTCAGACACTTGTAGATTTTTCTGATGAAAATTTTTCAAAGAAGCAAATCCAATAATTTCTCGGTATAGTAAATTACATTAGTGAATTTCTCTCAGATTTTAAATAGTTAACACATCCTCTCAGACAAATACTCAAGAAAAAACCACCCACGTGGTCCCAGAAACAGATAAATATAGTACATACCTTGAAGATAAAAGCAAAGTCACTTCAAACTTTAAAGATTCCCTCTGATAGAAAAAAGATACTGTAGACAGATGCAAGTGAACAATTTTGGTCAGTAATTCTTTTAGAAGAAAAAGATGAAAACAGAAAAATCTGTGATTACAAGAGTAAAAAATTCAAAGATTCGAAACTTCATTATCACTCTACATTAAAAGAGATTTTAGTTGTAAAGTATGGAATCCAAAGATTTAAATTTCACCTCATTGGATATCACTTTGTTGTGGAATTAGATATGTCAGCCTTTGATCAGATGCTCAATTTCAAAAAGAAGAAAATGCCAAATGCACAATTACTTAGGCTATCACAATAGTTCTCATAGTACTCTTTTATCACAGCACATATAAAAGGTAAAGATAACTTCATTCCAGACATGCTCATAAGACCTTCTTCAATACCTCCTTCAAACACCTTGTAGATCATTCCAGTCATTTGCATGATGACCTCCTTACCTTTACCTTTACCCTTCTTTGATCCTGTTCCTGAAACGGTAACCAATCCTTTTCTCTACCCTTACCTTTATAACCCGAAATACAAACATTTTGTTCCAAATTTGGATTTCCAACCTATTTTTTCAGTTCACAACCTTTCTCTTGAAATTTTACCACAAATGGAATGGTAAGAATCCTAAGACCCTTTTGAAGATTTTGATCCAGATCAATGGTTAGAAACTATAGGCTATGATTTCACATCAGAAGTAGACAACTCACACCTCAACCTCTTTTCATAACACACTTATCGTTCTCTCAAATGATGCTCATGTAAGAAAGACACTCATGGTGCTTTAAGACAGAAGATTCCCTGTTTCAGTCCAATTATATATAATTACGTGTGATAATTTTAGTTTTTCTAGAAGACTCTAAAAGGTTGATTATGATGCCTCCACATTACGATAACTTTATGTCAAGTCTTCATCAACTTTATGTCTAAGTCAAGTCATGTCTACTTTATGAGTCACCTTTACTTTATGTCAAATAAGTGATGAGTCATCTTACTTTAGCTTTATGTCAAGTCACTTGTAAAGTTTTAATTATGCTTTGTCCTAGCCTTGTCCTATTAGGTTACTTTTTTTTTTACCTTTTTCTTGTATAAATAGGATGTTTCTTCTCCAAGAAGGTATCAAGACTTCTCCAAGAAAGCATCAAGAAAGAAATTCTTATAACAAACTTTTCTTTATAAAATATGTTTGGCTAAAAACCTTTTTTCTCTTTTGATAATTCTATCTTCCTTCTTTCATAGTTAAAGTTTTAGCTTCATGTTTTTCTTCAAGCTATTTTATAGTTTACAGTGATACAAGTTGAGTATGCTCTGTAGTTGTCATAATATTATGGATCCTCTGCATCAAAAATTTTTGTTAAACTGTTAAACAGATCATTGATCCCTTTCCCTCAGCCAAAGAAAAGTTATACTGATCCAAGATAATACTAATAGTAAGTTACTATAATGAAAGACATATCTCCATAAAAGTCAAGCTTCCAATTCGATGTTAAGCCAGAAAGACTCTAGAGTCTTGAACACTGGCTAGAATACATTGGTTATATGTCTGATCTATGAAATGCTTATGGTTGGTATTATCTTGACAAGTTGATTGATCTACACGCTGTTGAAATAGTATCGAATAGTATTATCAAGATTTTACTATCCGAAGAGTTCGAAACTGAAGTCGTCAGTTGCCAAAATCTTAATCATACTATCTGTCGTTGTGCATAGAAATGGTATTAGACAACTCTAGTTTCTTCAATACCCAACAATCACAGAAGCTGTCTCTCAATTTGCAGCAATCTTTTGTGGATAAAAAACTCATAGACTGGAAAAGATTAGAGAACAATTCTTCAAACTAAAATGTTATTTTCTCCATCCAAAAGACCTTGACAAACACTATCAATAATTCTCTTAGTATTTTTACATACTTAGTGGATTTGATGATGTCAACTTAAAGCAAACTTTTTTCAATTCTGTTTCAGAAAAACTTGCGCAGCAAACAAGGACCCAGTTGAACCTCAGATCTCTTAAAGTTAAATCTATGACCCATGGAGATGTTTACAAGATGAAGTTAAAAGTACTTGACAAGATTTACAAAGAGCACAGATACATCAAAACCTTGGTGAACAACTTTAAAAAGTTAAAAAAGTCATGCTCTTATTTCTTCTCAGGCCTTCAAATCAAATGTTTTTTCAAAGATCCCATATATTTTTACAGCAACAAAAAAAAGAAGCATTTCAAAAGATTTAGACCTTTCAGACCTTCAATCTTCTTTAGACCCAGACATAAGAAGCTCTTCAGATATGTTGATAAGCCCAAAAGATTTCAAAGATTCAAGTTTGCAAGAAAGAAGAAAGACCTAAAGATCAAAAGTTTAAAATGTTTTCTTTATGGAAAATCAAGACATTTTTCAAAGAATTATCTAAAGTGAGATAAAAAATCAGTCAAGATGATCCAAGACATTGTTAATATTTCTGGTATCAATCTCTCAGATGATAATCTTGAATCAATTTTCTCCCTTGATGATGAGCAGAATGAAAGATCCCTATTTATGATCAAGCAGTTTGATGATGCTGAGTTTGAAGATTCAGATTATTCAGAATACTCATATGACTTCATAGATGATTAATGTTATGAGTATTTATCAGTCTAAGAACTATAAAAAATCTAATCTCTCCAACCTTCAAAATTACCTTTAGTTCCAGTTCAGATCTTACCTCACAAACATTTTCCTCTCATAACAGTCACAGTCTTTTTTGACACTGGTGTAGCCCAAACCATAGTAAACCCCTTTGTCTTACCCAAAAACCTTTGGACAAAATAGAAAACCTTTTTTAAAACCGCCGATGTGAATGTATTCTCTACAGACTTTATCAACAACCCTGTTACCCTTCAACTCTTTCTAGGTTGTCAAATAACTCAAAAGATTTTAGGATCTTCACTTCCTCAGAAAGACCTTATTATTGGTTTTGATATTATTACCAGTATACCAGGTTTAAAATTTAGTGAAAAAGGTATCAAGTTTGAAAGTTATTTTAGACTTTGAAAAAATATTTTCAATCTCTTCACCCTAACTATTCAACCAGATGTTTTTCAGGAATGTAGATAAAAGTTCATTCATTTTTCTTATGCAAAAAATCATTCAGACTTCCTCCAGAAATGTGATCACCCACTTTAGAAAAATCGTGAATTTTTCATTTCCCTTCTTTTTAAAAAAGATAAAAATGCCAATCTCATAAAAACTAGTCATTCAAGCATGAACTCAGATCATTTCAAGCTGACAATCCAAGAATGTTCACTTCTTCAGGCTCAAGGATTAATTAAACCAACCTCCTCTCTATGGGCATGCAAAACGTTTTATGTCAACAAATATTCAAGAGAAGTTCGTGAAAAATTAAGATTAGTGATTAATTACAAGCCTCTAAACATTTTTCTTGCAGATAATAAGTTTTTTTTTCTAGATAGAAAAACTTTGTTTGCAAATTTGGCAAATGCGAAAGTCTTCTCAAAGTTTGACCTCAAAGCAAGATTTTGACAATTAGGTATCTATCCATAAAACAGATACAAAATGACGTTTTGCATTCCTCAACACCATTTTCATCGGACAATAATGCCTTTTGGAATAAAAGTTACTCTTTCACTATTTCAAAAAGCAATGACGAAGATATTTGCTCTAATTCTTGATAATGCCTTGATCTACATTGACAATATCTTACTGTTCTCTCCAGATGTCATATCTCATACACAGTTATTGGATAAATTTCAATAAATTATTCAACAGTATGAGATAATGCTCTCAGAGAAAAAGATGATCATTGGTACTTTAAAAATTAATTTTTTAGGCATGCATCTACAAGATGGTCAGTATATAGCTCAACCCACATTGCTTAGACACTTACAGATTTTTTTGATGAAAATCTTTTAAAGAAGTAAATCCAATAATTTTTTGGTATAATAAATTACATGAGTAAATTTCTTTCAGATCTTGTACAGTTACTCAAGTTATCACAGTGGTTTTCATCGTACTCTTTCACTACAGCACATATAAAAGGCAAAGATAACCTCATTCCAGACATGCTCATAAGACTTCCTTCATGACCTCCTTCAAACACCTTGCAGATTCTTCTAGTCATTTGCATGATGACCTTCTTACCTTTACCTTTACCCTTCTTTGATCTTGTTTCTCAAACGGTAACCAATCATTTTCTTTACCCTTACCTTTATAACCCGAAATACAAACCCTTTGTTTCAAATCTAGATTTCCAACTAGTCTTTTCAGTTCAAAGCCTTCATCTTGAAATCTAGCAAATCATTGCTAGAAAGACACTTGAAAGATGTGCTCATGATCTCATCTACAAAATGTAGGCTATACTCATAAAAAAATGAGGTGATCATGGCCTCAGACCTATTGGCTTTCATCCTTAATTCTTTTTTTTACACTTGTTCTAGATTCTTCATACCGTCGATCTATTCAAAAAAGCTTTAGTTCTTTTATGGTATTTATGCCAACTCTACACCATTGTCATTGAGTTTAACTCCTTTGAACTCAATTTTGTCACAGTCACTTTTGCTCATAATAACTTTCTTTATGAAGCTGATATTCATTTAAGAAATTTCTTAAAGTGGTTTAAACCCCTCCATACTTGGTATTCTGTCACCAAACATCTTCCCTAACACTATCATATTATCTTCTTCTTCCACCGCTATTGTGAACTCTATGAAAATTATGCCCTCTTTCAACCCCATTCTGACCTGTATGTGTGTAATCCATACTCTTTGTACAAATCTATCTTTTTCTATGCTCATGAGTACAAGCTTCTATTAAAAAGACTCTATAAAATCAACAATATCCCAATTCCTGTAAAACTTCTTCTTTTCAAGAAAGAATCATGGTGGTGGTACCCTCCAGAATACATCCAACAATTACACAATCACTTGGCACATTAGACCCCTGAACCACCATACGACACTTGGTGGAGTGATTTATCGCAACGACTTGTTAATTTTGTTCTTCACATTCCTTCAGAGCTAGCAGAACTTTCAACAAACCCTTACTGACAGAATGAAGAAGATTTCTCTAGACTTCGAGCAAGATTTGAACACAGAGTCTACAATCACCTATTCTAACATTGTGATTCTAATCTTGATGATTTTGAATAAGAACTATACAGATGGGTAGATGATTGTCTCATTTTCCAGTACCTTAAAGATTTTTCAGAATAAAGACACTCATGGTGCTCCAAGACAGAAGATTCCCTATTCCAATTCAATTATGTATAATTACGTGTGATAATTTTAATTTCTCCAGAAGACTTCAAAAAAGTTGATTATGATGCCTTCACATCAAGACAACTTTATGTCAAGTCTTCATCAACTTTATGTCTAAGTTAAGTCATGTTTACTTTATGAGTCACCTTTATTTTATGTCAAATAAGTGATAAGTCATAGTGATGAGTCACCTTACTTTAGCTTTATGTTAAATCACTTGTAAAGTTGTAATTATGCTTTGTCATAGCCTTGTCCTATTAGGTTACTATTCTTTTACTTTTTCCTTGTATAAATAGGATGCTACTTCTTCAAGAAGGTGTCAAGACTTCTTCAAGAAAGCATCAAGAAAAAAATCTTTATAACAAATATTTCTTTATAAAATATGTTTGGCTAAAAACCTTTCTTTTCTTTTGGTAATTCCATCTTCCTTCTTCCATAGTTAAAGCTTTAGCTTCATGTTTTTTTCAAGTTATTCCATAGTTTGCAGTGATACAAGTTGAGTATACTCTGTAGTTATCATAATATTATAAAACCTCTGCATCAAAAATTCTTATTAAACTGTTAAATATATCATTAATCCCTTTCCCTCAGCCAAAGAAAAGTTATATTGACCCAAGATCATACTAATAGTAAGTTACTATAGTGAAAGACATATCTCTATAAAAGTCAGGCCTCCAGTTCGACGTTAAGCCAGGAAGACGTCAAAGTCTTGAACACCGACTAAAATACTTTGGTTATATGTCTGATCTATGGAATGCTTATGATTGATGTTATCTTGACAAGTTGACTGATCTACACACTGTTGAAAAAGTAGCAGATAGTATTATTAAGATTCTAATACTTGGAGAGCCCAAAATTGAAATCGTCAGTTGTCAGAACCTTGACCGTACTACCTGTTGCTGTGTGTAGAAAGAAAAACTACTCCCTCAAACCTACCCAAATCAAACCACACAAAAACCAGATTTCACCCAAGATTCCACCCAACCTTTACCGTAAATTTCCATGACGCAACCAATCTACCCAAGCTCAGATTTTTTTCTTTTTTAAGACTTTCACAAAGACCAGTACAAACACATTTCAAAAATCTCAACTCCCATTGACAGAGATGAATATGAGAACCAAAAAAGTATTTCTCATGCTGAAGCAGTTTTAAATTGGTAAACTGAAAATTCTCTCCAGTAGAATGCATACCTGCATTGAACATAAGTTGGACCAAGTCAGTCATCATTTTGATTAGAGCCTTATCAATCTTCAAAATATTATTCTTAAAATTCAGTCAAAGATAATGACACTTGAATCAAGAACTCAGATATATGGTTAAAACTAACACTGGATTCACTTATGCTTTCACTAAACGAGAGAAAGAAATGAAGAGTCGAAATATTCAACTTGCAGACCTTCAAAGCTAGTTTCGTTAGAAACAACAACAACAACAGACAACCTCTAGTTACAACATCTTCACACCACTTCACACTGGCATACATGACACTCCTTACCAAGCCTATACTCCTCTTCCATTTCAACCATACAATCATCCAACCTCACCTCTAAAACTTTTTTTCACACATTTTCAGTACAAACCTCCCCCAACATCCATCCCAACATCCTCACAACCAACATAATACTTCACTTCTATCTCAGACCAACCAGAACAACCCCCCTTTGGTACAACTGAAAAATGGATTCAAAGATTTCAAAAAAAATAACCAGTTGATCCAAAACCAAAAACACTTACAGAACAACCACTTTCTTAACCTTCAAAACCAAAACCAAGCTCAAGTTTCATACCTCAAAACCCTACATCACAATCAGACCAAAAACCTGTACAACTCATGATTTTTCCTACACAAACCCTTTCAGAAATACTTTATCAAATGGCACAAGACAATCTCCCTCAATTCTTCTTTGAAGATATTTTTTCTTCTGACTTTGAGACTGAATCTTACATGGACATTGTCAAATCAGATGACTCGGTTGAAGCGAATGATACTGATGACTCAGATGAGATAATGCTCTCTCAGATCTTCATGATAGAACCAACAGTTAAAGTTTCAGATGATACTTCAGAAGTTCACAACCCTGATGCAATGGACACTGAATAACATCCTCATCCACAACAATCACATGTTCTTCCTTTGACATCAAAGTTCTCAATTTTTACCATTGATGATATTTCTTCTTCAAAATGGCCCTCAAGATTCCAAGAGTTCTTAGCATGAGGACTAGTTGAATTAAACTCTCATCCTAATGTTACGATGAACACAATATTGATTAGATTTGTTTTCAAACTAGTTAGAACTCTCAAAAACTTTTGAGACAACATTGGTGAATATAGACAACTCTAGTTTCTTCAATGCCCAACAACCACAGAAGATGTCTCTCAATTTGTAATAATTTTTTATGGACAAGAAACTCACAGATTGACAAAGATTAGAGAATAATTCTTCAAACTAAAATATTGTTCTCTCCATCCAAAAGACCTTGATAGACATTATCAATAATTCTTTCAGTATTTTTACATACTTGATGGATTTGATGATGTCAACTTAAAGCAAACCTTTCTCAATTCTGTTCTAGAAGAACTTACAAAGCAAATAAGGACCTAGTTAAACCTCAGATTTTTTGATGTTAGATCTATAACCTTTAGAGATATCTACAAGATGATGTTAAAAACATTTGATAAGATTTGTAAAAAACACAGACACATCAAAACCTTGGTGAACAACTCTAAAAAGTTAGAAAAGCCATGCTTTTACTCCTCTTCAGACCTTCAAATTAAATGTTCTTCCAAATATCCCAAATGTTTTTGTAGCAATAAGAAAAAAAAGCATTTCAGAAGATTCAGACCTCTAATTTTCTCCAGATCCAGACATAAGAAGCTTTTCAAATATGCTGATAAGCCCATAAGATTTCAAAGATTCAAGTTTGCAAGAAAGAAGAAAAACCCAAACATCATAAGTTTAAAATATTTTTTTATGGAAAATTAAGATATTTTTCAAAGAATTACCTAAAGTCAGAGAAAAAATTAGTTAAGATGATCCAAGACATTGCTAATGTCTTTGGTCTCAATCTCTCAGATGATGATCTTGAATCAATTTTCTCCCTTGATGATGAATAGAATGAAAGATCCCTATTTATGATTAAGCAGTTTGATGATGCTGAGTTTAAAGATTTAGATTACTTAGAATACTCAGATGACTTCACAAATGATCAATGCTATGAGTATATGTCAGTCCAAGAACTAAAAATAATCCAAACTCTCCAACCTCTAAAATTACATTTAGCTCAAGTTCAGATCTTCCCTCATAAACATTCCTCTCCCATAACAGTCATAGCTTTTTTTGACACTGTTGTAGTCCAAACCATAGCAAACCCTCTTATCTTACCCAAAAACCTTTGGACAAAACAAAAAACCTTCTTTAAAACTGCTGATGAGAATGTATTCTCTACAGACTTTATCAGTAACCCTGTTATCCTTTAAATCTTCTCAGGTTGTTAAATAACTCAAAAGATTTTAAGATCTTCACTTTTCTAGAAAGACCCTGTTATTGGTTTTGATATCATTACCAGTATACTAGGTTTAAAACTTAATGGAAAATGTATCAAGTTTGAAAGTTATTTTAAACCTTGAAAAAACTTTCTCAATCTCTTCACCCTAACTATTCAACTAGATGTTTTTTAGAAATTTAGATAAAAGTTCATTCACTTTTTTTGTGTAGAAAATCATTCAGACTTCTTTCAGAAATGTGACCACTCACTTTGAAAAAACCCTGAATTTTTCATTTCTCTTCCCTTCAAAAAAGATGAAAATGCCAATCCCACAAAAGCTAGTCATTCAGGCATGAACCCAGATCATTTCAAGCTGGCAATCCAAGAATGTTCATTTCTCTAGGCTCAAGGATTAATTAGACCAACCTCTTCTCCATGGGCATGTAAAGCGTTTTATATCAACAAACGTTTAAAACAAGTTTGTGAAAAATTAAGATTGTGATTAATTACAAGCCTCTAAATATTTTTCTTGCAAATGATAAGTTTCTTCTTCCAGACAGAAAAACCTTGTTTGCAAATTTGGCAAATGCGAAAGTTTTCTCAAAGTTTGACCTCAAAACAAAATTTTGGCAATTAGATATACATCTACAGGACAGATACAAAATGACGTTTTGCATTTCTTAACATCATTCCAATGGACAGTAATATCTTTTGGATTAAAAGTTACTCTTTCACTGTTTCAGAAAGCAATGATGAAGATATTGGCTTTAATTTTTAATAATACCTTGATCTATATTGATGATATCTTACTGTTTTCTTCAGATGTCACATCTTATACACAGTTATTGGATAAGTTTCAACAAATTATTCAACAGTATGAGATAATATTTTCAGAGAAAAAAATGATCATTGGTGCTTCAAAAATTGATTTCTTAGACATGCATCTACAAGATGGTCAGTACATAGCTCAACCTCACATTGCTCAGACACTTGTAGATTTTTTTGATGAAAATCTTTCAAATAAGCAAATCCAATAATTTTTCAGTATAGTAAATTACATTAGTGAATTTCTTTCAGATTTTGCATAGTTAACACATCCTCTCAAATAAATGCTCAAGAAAAAACCACCCACGTGGTCTCAAAAACAGACAAATGCAGTACAGACCTTGAAGATGAAAATAAAGTTACTTTCAACTTTAAATATTCCCTCTGATGGAAAAAGGATAATGCAGATAGATGCAAGTGAAAAAATTTTGGTCAATAATTCTTTTAAAAGAAAAAGATGGAAATAGACAAATCTGTGATTACAAGAGTAAAAAATTTAAAGATTCGAAACTCCATTATCATTCTATACTAAAAGAGATTTTAGCTATAAAGTATGGAATCCAAAGATTTGAATTTCACCTCATTGGATATCACTTTGTTGTGGAATTAGATATGTCAACCTTTGATCAGATGCTCAATTTCAAAAAAAAAAATATCAAATGCACAATTACTTAGGCTATCACAGTAGTTCTCACAGTATTCCTTCACCATAGCACATATAAAAGGTAAAGATAACCTCATTCCAGACATGCTCACAAAACCTCCTTCAAATACCTTATAGATTATTTCAATCATTTTCATGATGAACCCAACACCTTCTTCTTCACAAGCCTCATCCTCAAAAAATCTTTTTTTTCCTTCTTCTCAAAAACTTCACCTTAATGATGAATTTGATCTACCTAATGATTTTGAACAAGAACTATAAAGATGGGTAGATGATTGTCTCATTCTTCAGTACCTTGAAGATTTCTCAGAATAAAGACACTCATGATGCTCCAAGATAGAAGATTCCATGTTTCAATCCAATTATGTATAATTACGTGTGATAATTTCAGTTTTTCCAAAAGATTCCAAAAGTTGATTATGATGCCTCCACATCAAGATAACTTTATGTCAAGTCTTCATCAACTTTATGTCTAAGTCAAGTCATGTCTACTTTATGAGTCACATTTACTTTATGTCAAATAAGTGATGAGTCATAATGATGAGTCATCTTACTTTAGCTTTATGTCAACTCACTTGTAAAGTTGTAATTATGCTTTATCCTAGTCTTGTCCTATTATATTACTATTCTTTTACTTTTTTTTTGTATAAATAGGATGCTACTTCTCTAAGAAGGCATCAAGACTTCTCCAAGAAGGCATCAAGAAAGAAACATCAACTACAATAGTTAGAAATCAAGAAAGAAATCCTTGTAACAAACCTTTCTTTATAAAATATGTTTGGCTAAAAATTTTTCTTCTCTTTTGGTAATTCCATCTTCCTTCTTCCATAGTTAAAGCTTTAGCATCATATTTTTCTTCACGTTATTCCATAGTTTGCAGTGATACAAGTTGAAGTATACTGTATAGTTGCCATAATATTATGGATCCTCTGCATAAAAAATTCTTGTTAAACTGTTAAACAGATCATTGATCCCTTTCTCTTAGCCAAAGAAAAGTTATACTGACCCAAGATCATACTAATAGTAAGTTACTATAGTGAAAGACATATCTCTATAAAAGTCAGGTCCCCAGTTCGACGTTAAGCCAGAAAAACGTCAGAGTCTTGAACACCAGCTAGAATACCTTGATTATATGTCTAATCTATAAAACGCTTATGGTTGGTATTATCTTGACAAGTTGACCGTTGCTAATGGATTGAAATCGAGTGGCAGAGATGATGTTGACATGACTGAAAGGCTTGGCTTAACAGTTCTAAGGGCACATGATTTTGTCCCAAGGCTTGAATCCATTTATTAATGTCTTGGAACCTGACGGGGCTAAAATCTAAATTAGATATGGTAAGACGTGTTTAAAAAAATATGTTTATATTTATTTGTGATGATATAAATTTTGATATAACATAATTTGTATTGTATATGTATTAATTTATTTAAATATATAATATGATACGAATAACATATTTGATTTAATCTTATTATATGAAAATAAGTTTAATATATTTTTATATTTATTTTAATTTAATATAAACATATAAAGATTATTTTAATTTTTAATTTTTTAATTATGATATTAAATTAGTTATTTAATTTTATATAAAAATTATTTTAAATATTTAATTATGATATTTATTTAATAATTATTAAAACAATTTTATATTAATAATATAAATACAATATGAATATAAATATATAATCTTATATATTAATTTTTTTTATTTTTTAATAGTTTATTATTTTAAATTTGATGCTAGAAATTAATATAGGTATGTAATATAAATTAAAATTTAAACATATATATTAAATACATATTAAATGAGTATTAAATTTTTTTTAAAATGTAAGTATTTTTTTATATTATAATATGTCAAATTTATTAAATTATAAATGATGGATAGTTTATAATTATTTATTATTTTAATCGTATTTTTGTATATATTTATGTTAGTCGTGTCTATTTGTGTGCATATTTATATATATTAATTGTATTTATTTGTGTTATGTTTAAACGAATTAATTATATATGTATTAATCATATCGTGTATAACATTTATATTAAATGTGTCGTGTTCATGTTTAAGATTTAAATATATTTTATAATTTTAATGTTTGTATTTTAATAATTCATAAAATTACATATATCAAATACGATATAAAATACGACACAAAAATATAAATTATCAGATCTAATCTAAATTATTGTACAAACTCTTAAGCTTTAATGGCAGTGTCTAAAATGTTTTTGTTGCATGATCAATAAGCTTAATCTGTTTTTGTGATGGGTGACATTTTTATGGGTCAATCGTTAAAGATAAAAATATGGCCGTTTCACTAATCCAAAAATAATAAAATAAAATAAAATAAAATATGTTTTATTTATAACATAATCCAAATAATTCTTTGGGTGTCTGTAACATAAAAAAGAAAGAAAAATTATCAATACGTGATTGGTTCAATCGTTTAAGGTTGTTTTTCTTAACTAAGAGGTTTTGGGTTCGAGTCTTATCAGTGGTTATTTGTTAGAGTTATCTTGAATGTACGATTTGTAGTCTTCTGTCTTAAATTGTCAGGTACAATACATCATGTCATAATCTAAAAGACTGAACAGTTTATCTATCATCAGATTTTCTTACAAAAAAAAAATGAAAAATTAACCTTAAGGTAAGCATAAAAATATTTCATAAATTTTTTCATGATTTCCTATAATAAACAAAGATTGAGTTTGGCTATACGAGCTCAAAAGAGGTCTCTTAATTGGGTTCTCAACCATGGATTTTAAATTATACATTTTACCAAATATTAAGAAATGTTAATCTTATCCATATTTAATAAAAAATTTGATTTTGTATTTGAATGAAGATGGGATGAATGTTACAGTATAGATATTAGGTTAAGGATGAAGATATGTATGATTTTGAATTTTTATTAAATATGAAAATAGGGACATAATATAATATTCATTTGTACCTTACATATATATATATATTTAATAAATAGATTTTTAGTAAATAATATAAATTATTAGATGAATTAGAATTAATATATTTTTATTTAAAATATATATTAATATATTTTATAAAAAAATTTAAACCTAAAAAAAATAAAAAATAAATTTTTATTTTTATTTTTTTAAATTATAAGTATGAAAATTACTCATATCTAACAAATATCCGTAAAAATAAAAATAAAAATAAATTTAAAATATTTATTAGATATAAATACATATATGGATATAATATAAAAATTAAAAAATGAGAATGAAAATATTTTATCTTTTCCATACTTTATCCATTAACGTCCTTGCAAACACCTTCTTCTCTCGTACCAAATTTAATTGATCAAAGCTTCATTGGTATAAAATAACAGTTTAACGATGATGCGGCGAAAATTTTTTTTCACTTCTCGTCTAAAGGAAACACAAAACTTTATTTGAAAAGAGCAATGAGATATGGGTCCAATGTTAAAATTATAACTAATTGTGAACGTTTCTAAACCAACTCGAAGAAGATATGGTCTAATGGTCAACTAGGTGGGTTGGAGAACTGTTAGGTTTTAGCATGAAAAAAGAGCCCTAACCTTCAACTAGATTCAAGAGGTTTGACGTTTAGATATCTTACATTTGATGCTGTTCTTGTTCATTTCATTTTATTTCATTTCATAGTGGTGAGGAATTGATTGGTTTGATTTAAAAAATTAATAATTAAATTAATCGATTTTTATTTAATAAAATATTAAATTAATAGAAAATTTTTTAAATAATCAATCATAAATAAATCAATCAAAATCAATTCAGTTAGGTTAAACGATCGAATTTTTTATTTTTTTTATATTACGAATAATTATTTAGTTATAAATTCAATATAAAAAAATTTAAATTCAAATATCATTTAAATTAAGTCACTGAATTTAATAATTTTAATAATATTTTACAAAAAAATAAATAAAAATACTCATTTTAACTTTTTTACTCTTACTTATTACAAAATTAATTAATTCGATAGTTTGGATATCAATTTTAAAAATAAAAAACCGATTAATTTAATCGATCCAAAAAATTGATTATAATCAAAATCGAATAAATCAAACCGAATTTATCATTTTTTATTGATTTGATCAATTAAATTGATTTAAACCAAATTTTGCTCACTGTCATTTCATTTAATTTTGTTTTATTTATTTATTTGGTCAAATTAAAAAGAGAAAATTTCATTGATATAAGAAGAATCTCCAAAAATGCAAAGATATAAGTCAATAAAACATAACCAAATACAAACGAATCTTGAAATTATAATTTAATTAATTTATAAAATAAAAAATATTCAATAAGTTTTAATATTTATACATATTTTTTTATTCTCAGAAGCTTTTACACAGCTTTATGTAAAAAAAAAACATACAAACGAATCTGACATGTTTGGTTTGATTGCTATTTTTACCAAGCAATTGTTATGGTAGAATTAAAAAAAAAAAAAAAAGGCATAGAGTGCAATTAGAGTGTGTTTCACGTGTTGAACTTGGAATCTCAAAACAAATCTTTTTACAAAACGACAGCTAAATCAAGAGAGTAAAGTGGATTTTTTGGCAAAAAAAAAGTAGCTTTTTTTTTTCAAATATAATAAACATTATAATTAATGTGGTCTAGACTTATTTTGATAAGCTGGAAACCATATACTTAGTTGATTATCAATTAGTTATTCCCCTCAATCATGTTACTTTATCAATTCCAATAAATTTGTGGTATTTTGATTTTTTGTTAATTTTTATTTTATATTTATTATTGATTAAAAATGTAAAAAAAATTCAAAAATTTGAAAATGAAATGATTTTTAGATAAAATAGTTAGTAAGTTTTAATTTTTTTTTAAATAATAAGAGTAAAAATTTGAAAATTTAAATGGGGAATAGAGGGAGCAACATTATTGGGTATATCATGGATAGAAATTCCACAATATTATGAAACAATTATCTACTATCAAAGTTTTTTATGGGTTTTGCTAACAAATGTTATAAGATACTCTTTAAGGTTAATTAAAAATTATTTATAATAAATATAAAAATACTATTTATAGTACTATTATTGTATTAAATGTGAATTTTAATAATTACAAATAAATAACTTAATATAAGATTTTTAAAAATACAAATTTTTAACAATACTTTTTTTAAAAATTTATTATTCACTTGCTAATTAATAATTAACTCAGGATTAAACTTTCTAATTCCAAATATTTAATAACTGGGTGTTGATCGATATTGAATTATTAATGCTTTAAAATCTGTTCTGTCCACATCACAAATTTATAATGTACCCCACATTAGTAGTGGAAATTTTTTATTCACAAAGTTGTGGCAAGCTTTGGAAATGGTGGATAATTTGAAATCCCAATAGCATTGACCAAATTTGGTTGAAATTCCGCAATCAACAACTGGTAAAGCCAGTGCTTTTTTGTTTCTTTAGAATGTTAGGTGCATATCATAATGGTTTAATAAATAAACAGCACTTCAATTATTGCTTGAAATAAGCTAGATAACTTGCATATGATTATGGATAAAATATATAGAATAATAGTTATCCTGTTATATTTGAAAAAAAATGATAGAATTGTTAAAAAAATTAATTATTTTTTTAGTATAAAATGATTAAATTCTTTCAAAGTAGAGATAATTATTTTAATCTATATGATTGAATTTATCCATTTTATTATATCATTAAAAATTATATTAATAATTTAAATTATGTAAATTTTGAAGAATGATAATTTTAACTAATAAAATTTTATTCTATTTTAATTTTTACACATATCAAATATAAGATAAAATGGTATTATTTAATTTAATTATATTCGTAATATTATTTTATCATATATTATCATAATTTTGTGTATCAAACACATCTTAAAAGCGATAAAAATCCAGTATTAAGTGATTAAATGAATAATTTATTCAAAGTAATTTTGTTAGGCAGCATTATCATGTAGTTAAGATTGGTTGTACTATTTTTAACAGAAAATTTCAAGCAATTGCAATATTATTATTATTTCTAGATAATATGATTAAGGGTATTTTCAAATTTACTTTGAACAATTTTTATTTTTGACGATCTTCAAAGCATAATATCTTATATCGATCTACTCGTACATTTAAAATTTTTAAATAATTGATTATAATCGAATCGATTAAAATTGATTAGGTTTAGTCAAATAATCAAATTTTTTTTATCATTTTTTCTTTTTATAAACAATTATTTAGTTATAAATTCAATTAAATAAAACTCAAATTCAAATATCATTCAAACTAAATCACGAAAGAATTTAATAATTTCAATAACATTTTACCAAAAAAAAAGATAAACAAAAATATTTATCTTAACTTTTTTACCCTTATGTATTAAAAAATCAATTAATTCGATTAATTTTATTATCAATTTTAAGAATCGAAAATCAACCAATTTAATCAATTTAACCTATTCAAAAAATCAATTATAATAAAATTTGAATCAATCAAACTGAATTAATAATTTTTCAATAGTTTTAATTGATTAAATTGGTTTGAATTGATTTTTACTCACCTATATCATTTTATTTTATTTTATTTATTTATTTATTTGATCAAATTAAGAAGAGAAAATTTCATTGCTGTAAGAAGAATCTCCAAAAATACAAAGATACAAGTCAATAAAAAATAACAAAATACAAACGAATCTTGAAATTATAATTTAACTTAATTAATTTATATAATAAAAAATATTCAATAAGTTTTACTGTTTATATATATATTTTTTTCTCAAAACTATTACACAATTTTATGTAAAAAAAAGTACAAACGACCTCACAAGTTTGGTTTGATTGCTATCTTTACCAAGCAAATGTAATGGAAGAATTAAAAAAACAAAGAAAAAAAAACGGCATAGAGTGCAATTAGAGTGTGTTTCACGTGTTGAAATGGGAATTTCAAAACAAATCTTTGGATAAAACGACAGCTAAATCAAGAGAGTAAAGTGGATTTTTTGGCAAAAAAAGTGGCTTTTTTTTTTTTTTCAAATACAATAAACATTATAATTAAGGTGGTCTAGACTTATTTTAATAAACTAGAAACCATATACTTAGTTGATTATCGATCAATTCCAATAAATTTGTCGTATTTTATCAATCATGTTATTTTATCAATTCCAATAAATTTGTCATATTTTGATTTTTTATTAATTTTTATTTTATATTTATTATTTATAAAAATGTAAAAGACTTTAAAACTTTGAAAATGAAATGACTTTTAGATAAAATACTTAGTAAAATTTAATTTTTTTAAATAATAAAAGTAAAATTTTGAAAAAAAAATTATCTTAGTAAAGTTAAAATTGAAAATTTAAATGGGGAATAGAGAGAGTAATATTGTTGGGTATATCATGGATAGAAATTCCACAATATTATGAAACAGTTATCTCCTATCAAAGTTTTTTTATGGGTTTTGCTATAAGATGTTATAAGATACTCTTTAAGGTTAATTAAAATTTATTTATAATAAATATAAAAATACTATTTATATTTCTACTATTGTATTAAACGTGAATTTTAATACTTAAAAGTAAATTACTTAATATAATAATTTTAAAAATACAAATTTTTAACAAAACTTTTTTTAAAAAATTTATTATTCACTTGCTAGTTAATAATTAACTCAGGATTAATCTTTCTAGTTCCAAATACTCATTCTTATCCAAAATGATTGTCATGTATTAATTTTTGTGGAGCTTAAAAAAAAAAGTTTTGATTTTAATGTATTTAATATTAAATTTTAATTTTTTTTATAAAAATAAAATTTTATAATTTTTAAAGTCAAAAAATAAAAAATTACAAAAAATAATTTTAAAATATAAAAAAAGAGTTTTAGATATTAAAAAAAAATAATTTTAGAATATCTAAAAAAAATGAATAAAAAAATTAGGTCAAAGGGAATATATAATAACTGAGTGTTGATCGATGTTGAGTTATTGATGCTTTCAAATCTGTGCATCACATATTTATGACGTACCCCACGTTAGTGGTCGCAATTTTTGATTTACAAAGTTGTGGCCAGCTTTGGAAATGGCAGATAATTTGAAATACCAAAAGCATTAACCAACTTTGGTTTATTGTCGGCAGTCAACAACTGGTAAAACTAGTGCTTTTTAATTTCTTTAGAATGTTAGGTGCATATCGTAATTGTTTAAAATAAACAGTACTTCAATTATTGCTTAATAAAAGTATAATAAAACTTGCATAAAATTATGGATAAAATATATAAGATAATAGTCATCATATATTATATTTAATTTATATTAAAAAATAATATAATTATTAAAAAATTAATCATTTTATTAGTATAAAATTATTCAATTATCTCAAAAAAAAAATTACTTTTAATATATACGATTGGACTTATATTTTTTATTATATTTTTAAAAATTATATTGATAATTTAAATTATTTAAATTAAAAAAAAGATAATTTTAATTAATTTTAATCTTTGTATATATAGAATATAAGATAAAATAATAATATAATAATATTTTATTTTATTTTATTCATAATATTATCTTATTATATTCTATTATAATTTTATGTATTAAACACATTTTAAAGTAATAAAAATCCAATATTAAGTGATTAAATGAATAAGTTATTCAAAATAATTTTGTTAGGTGGCATTATCATGTATAGTTAAGCTTGGTTGTGTTAATTTTAACAGAAAATTTCAAGCAATTGCAAAATTATTATTATTTCTAGATAATATGATTAAGCATATCGATCTGAGCGTACGATTAAAATTTTATTTTTGAACCGCCATTCACAATGTTTGAAATCTGATAAAGAACATTCCTCCGTTACCGATTCGACAAACCCTTGTCGGTTGCAAATTTTTTTCTGCCAAAGTTACAAAATCATTTTAGTAATAAAGACAAAATCTTAAATATCATATGTATAGTTTTAACCCTAATTAATTATTAGCGTTTTCCATTTGATGATTTTGATCAATGATAAATCCTTATAAATATGTGGATGCATGGCAATGGTTATTCGATCAGGCATAAACTAGTTTCTCAAAGGTAAGGCTTCCCTTCCCTGTCCGAAAGCTATGATACTTGAGCTTAAGGATTCTGCCATTCTCTTCATTGTCATACCCCTTGCCCTAATATTCCTCTTGCGAAACCGATCACGGCTTCGCCTTCCTCCAAGCCCACCAGGCTTGCCAATCATTGGCCACCTTCATTTGATCGTCGGTACTTTGCCTCACCAGACGTTCCACAACCTATCGTCTCGCTATGGCCCCTTGATTTATCTCAGGCTCGGTTCTGTCCCAGCTATTGTGGCCTCTAATCCTGAACTTGCAAAAGAATTCCTTATGACCAATGAGCTCTCATTCTCTACCCGCAAGCGTAGCATAGCTGTCGATCAACTTACCTATAAGGCTTCCTATGCATTTGCACATTATGGACCTTACTCAAAATTCATCAAAAGGCTAAGCTCTTCAGAGCTTGTAGGCAGCCGAATGATCAATCGGTTTCTTCCTGTTCGAACCAAAGAATTGCGGTATTTCCTCCAACTCCTATTGAGCAAATCCAAAGTTGGTCAAAGTGTTAATGTCTCCCAGGAGTTGTTGAAGCTGACGAACAATACAATCTCTCAAATGATGCTGAGTATAAGGTGTTCAGGGGCTGATAGCCAGGCTGACGAGGCTAAAAATTTGGTGCGTGAAGTGACAGAGCTTTTCGGAGAATTTAATTCCTCAGACTTCATTTGGTTTTGCAAGAACTTAGATTTGCAGAGATTTAGAAAGAAAATTGACCATGTTCATAGAAGGTATGATGGGTTGCTGGAGAAGATTATATCAGATAGGGAATTAAAAAGAAAGAAAAGGATGGAGGAAAAAACAAATGATCAAGGTGATGATGAAGATGATATGAGGGATTTTCTTGACATTATGCTTGATGTTATGGAGGATGAGAATTCCGAGATAAGATTAACAAGAGATAACATTAAGGCCTTGGTTCTGGTAAGTGGCTGATTTCAGGTTTGCACCCACCCCCCCCCCCCCCCCCCAAAAAAAAAAAAAAAAAAAAAACTTCAATTCAATGTCTCTTGCTGAACTGCATGCATTGATATATTCTTTGCCCAATTCATGGTGACCAACCAACATCAGATCTAAATGTTAATGCATGCGTCCATAACTAAATATGTACGTAGACCTTGTTCAATTGTATGGAAAAATAATCATAGTTTTCCTTAAAAAGAATAAAAACTAGAACTAAAAGCGGGAATGGTTTCATTTATATTAACCGATCGAAAACTATTTCTTTCTGAAAAATTGTTTTTCTTTTCTTCGGCAAACATACATAGGATTTCTTAACGGCAGCAACTGATACAACAGCTGGAGGAATTGAATGGGCGTTAGCAGAGCTGATGAACCATCCGAAAGTGCTTGAGAAAGCAAGGCAGGAGATTGACAAAGTAGTGGGAACTAATAGAATCGTACAAGAATCTGACACTGCAAATCTTCCCTACATCCAAGCTATTATAAAGGAAACACTTCGGCTTCACCCACCAATCCCCGTTGTCGCAAGAAAATCAGTAGAAGCTTGTAAAATTAATGGATATGATATCCCTGCAAATGCAATAGTATTTGTAAACGTATGGTCGATTGGAAGACACTCGGGGTACTGGAAAGATCCTCTGGAATTTCGTCCTGAGCGATTCTTGTCAAGCAATGGAACTGAAGGAGCAAGTCATATAGACGTTAAAGGTCAGCATTTTCAGCTATTGCCATTTGGTTCAGGGAGGAGGGGCTGCCTTGGTATCTCTTTAGCCATGCAAGAATTGCCTACGGCAGTGGCGGCTACCATTCAATACTTTGATTTCAAGGTGGTTACCCCAGACGGGGTGAAATCTACCGCCGAAAATGTTGTCGATATGACTGAAAGAAATGGATTAACATCCCCAAGAGCTCATGATCTTGTCTGCATTCCGGTGCCACGACTGAAAAATCTGCTTAATGTCCTCGAACCTGTTGGGGAAATAATCTGAACAATAGTACTAATAACTAATAAGTTTGGAGTCTTCCAAACATGTTTGTAAGATTGTTGTTACTATTTCGGTAATACATGGTACTAAGATGTTGAATAAGTGAAGTTATTTTGGTATGTGTTAATGTCTAATTAGTGTAATATGTAAGAATGTTGTTTATTTGCCTATTATTCCAAAAGCAGTAAACTATTTTTCCCTTTTCCTTTTTCAATTAGGCCTTTGAAATTCTTAATTTATTTATCTATTTTATTAAATTATTATAATCAATTAATTTCACTTTATCAACAAATTATAACGGGTAAAACATTGCATTTTGAGAAGCAAAGTTAATGTTTGATTATAGTAATGTGCAAATTTAATTTTTAATTTTAATTTTAATTTAATTATTTTAAATAAAAAACTACACTTAAAAAAAACTTTATTTAACTCTTTTTTCCAAAAAAGCACAAAAAACCGACGCCAAAAAGGACAACCCTTTTATGGCAACTGTGAAAGAAGTACATGACCCGGACGAGGCTTTTTCTCTTTAGTCTTTTCTTACCAAATGGGACATAAACGTGATTGTCCTTCATTTTCTTCTCTTATTTACAAGCTTGCAGAGTCTCGAAATTTCGAAGATACTGAAACTCTTCTTGGCTATTTATAGAACTTAATATTCATTGCAAAGAAACCGTTTTTGTTTCTTTGTTCTAAAAGCTATCTAACTTTTCCATAAAATGCCTTCTTTTAATTGCGTTCGCACGGTTCTATCTATAAATTTGTTTCTTATTGCTCTTGTCGAATAAGTTTGTTGGAACACCTTTAAAATAATAAATCACATGAATGAAATGTGATAGTAAAAGATTATATTTTTTAAAATCAAATAATTATTTAATAAGAATTATGTTTATATATATTATTTTATGAACAAATAATTTTTTGGTTGCAAAAGAAAACTATTGTCCTTATAAAGAGGAAGAAAGATGACGGGATAAAATTTACGCCTTATATGATTTTTAATTGATCTTTTAATTAAGAAAAAAAGTCAAATAAATATATTTGTATAAAAAAATCTATTTGATTATAAATATATCTTTTTAATTTTTGGAAGATACAAGACTGAAAATATATTTTGTCCACCAAAAAAAAAAAAAAACTTCACAAATTTTATATAATCAAATTAAATATTTTGTTTTTATACCGGTAAATATTTCATAATTGATTTTGTCAATACAAAACAGAATTAATCATCGAGTTTTATTGTAATTTCAAAATATATCGTTAGTTCATATCAATTAATCGTGAGGGGAAAGTGATATCTTGAAGTTTTTCGTCAATTTCTTAATTTTTTTAACCCAAGTTCTTACTAGGTTTTTATGCAAAATAGGCCAATTCATCAAAAGAAATGGGTTGTCATCCGAATTCGATAACATTCAACGTAATGATCAAAGGGTTGCTAGAAAGGGCACAGTTTGATGAAGCTTGCAATTTGTTTGATGAAATGCTAGAAAGAAACGTAAGCCTAGTGTCGTTACTTACAATAGTTTTATAAGGTTTTTGTGTAAAAAATGTGACGGGGGAAAAAGCTAAAAATTTAGTTGAAGTTATGGTTAAGAAGGGAAACTAGGGACGTATCCCGATGCTGTGACTTACGCTTTGTTGATGGAAGGGTCTGTGTTTTTTAGGTGAATATAAGGAAGCTAAAAAGATGATGTTTGATGTGGAATATAAAGGTTGTAAAACAGAGGTTATTAACTTTTTGTTTTGATGAGTTATCTGGGAAAGAGAGGGGAGATTGACGAAGCTAAAATCATTGCTTAGTGAAATGAAGAAAAGGCGGTTTAAGCCAGATGTTGTGATTTATAATTTATTCGTGAATTATCTTTGCAAGGAAGGTAGAGTCGGAGAGGCCTACAAAGTTTTGATTGAAATGCAGGTTAAAGGTTGTGAGCCCAATGCAGCTACATATAGGATGATGGTTGATGGATTTTGTATGGTTAGGGATTTTGAAGGAGCTTTGAAGGTTTTGAACGTGATGTCAACGAGAAGATATTGTCCGCGGTTGGCAACATTTTGTCAGTTGGTTGCAGGGCTATTGAAGTGTGTGAAGATTGATGGTGCTTGCTTTTGTTTTGGAGATAAAGAGAAAGATAAGCTTTGATTTGGAGGGTTGAGGAGCTTTGGTTAGGGATGCTTGCAGTGGGTTTGATAATAGTGAACTTCTAACTCAACTTATCTTGGTCAATAGTGATTAGTTAACTAGTAAACATGCTAGATTTCCCCTACTTTTGTTGTTGCATTAGGATTTAACTTGTCATCACCTTGAAATTTGGATGGTCTGATTTCTGGTATTAAGAAGTGTGATGATTGAGTTCTAATACTTCCAAATGCATGACAATTAAGAGTAAATCTTTTATCTTTCCTCTTTATTCATGTTTCTTCTGTAATTTACCTTGTAATTAAAATATAATTAGCAGATGTGAATGACTTCATCAAGGCTAGCCCCATCAATACTGAGTCAGTAGTCATTATTATGGTATTTTTAGTTGTGTTCGAGTTAAGAGGCAGTGGATTTGGTAGAAAATATTGGACAGAAGGATATGATATTGCTTATGCATCCACCATATTTAGATCTACATCTTAAAAGAGGGATAATATCCTTACCTTCTAACTAAAACACTATTGGGATGAAAACGCAAGCACCTACTCCATTGATCAACTCCACAACACTCTGCCTTCAATTTAGCTTCTATATATGTTTATCTGCATTACTACCCCTCTTAAGTCATCATTTCTGGCCGAAGAAATCTCAAATCACCAACCTCACAGCATTTCATATTAAGCCCCAAATTCATGGCAACTTTCACACCCCTGCTCTCCATCACACTTCTAACTCTCACAATCACCTTTTCAGCTGCTGCTCGAGCTCTTGACGAGGACAAACCTGTTCCCACCACTGTTCCCAATGTACATGATTCAGTGACACCATCCTTTGCTGGTGCAGCACCTGTTGTTGCTGCCTCAGCTACAGCCACTGGGGCAACAGTGGCCTCCGCAGACCCCCACCATCCTCTTACTTTCTTCATGCATGACATACTTGGCGGATCAAACCCCTCAGCAAGAGCTGTTACTGGGATTGTCTCCAATCCAGCAGCCAGTGGTCAGGTGCCCTTTGCCAAGCCTAATGGTGCAAACCTCCCAGTTAACAATGGTGTTTCTGTCAACAGCAATAATAATGGAATCGTTAACAACAATAACGTCCCCTTTCTTACTGGCCTTGGCGGTAAGGCAGCCAATGCAGCTCAAAACAATGGAAACAACCCAATAAATAATGGCTCTGGGGGAGTTGCAATCCTGAATGGAGGTCAACTCCCTGCAGGAAGCACAATTCAAAAGTTCATGTTTGGCACATTGACTGTTATAGACGATGAGCTAACTGAAGGGCATGAGCTTGGTTCAGGTTTGATTGGCAAGGCACAGGGGTTTTATGTGGCTAGTTCTGTTGATGGGAACGGCCAGACCATGGCTTTCACAGCCATGTTTGAGAGCGGTGGCTATGCCGATAGCATCAGCTTCTTTGGTGTACATAGGACAGCTGTTTCCGAGTCCCACCTCGCAATCATGGGCGGCACTGGCAAGTACTTGAATGCTAAGGGCTATGCCATTGTCAAGACATTTCCAGCTACCAACCAGAATGAAACTGATGGATTGGAGACTCTGCTGCAGTTCACTGTTTATCTTGCTTACTAACATGTTTTCGTTTGGAGGCAACTAGTTTGCTAAAATATATGTGCAAGTTATATGAATAATGAAGGATCTTTGTGATTGAAATAAAGGAATCTTGCTTAAAAATCTGGTTGGTATATACAAACTTTCAAGTGAGTAAAGATTTTCTTTCATGACTATCTCCTTAAAAATAACATAATAAAGCAAACCATTAAACTTCCTTGAACATGGCCTTGATAATGTGTTAGGGGCATATAATGATCAAAAGGGCATAGTGGTCTCTTTTCTTCCTTCAGTCTTTAGCAGACAACTAGGGGTATCTTGATCATTTGTGTTGACTTGACATGTCAAGTTGGTCCGACATCTCCAGTGCCACCTCAGTTCAGCTCTATCATAATTATCCCCTTTTTGTCCTCTTTAGCTTACCTATAAATATGGAGACTCAAGCACCATGAAGCCAGGTTCATCTAACTCATACCTTTCGCTCCTTCCTACTTTCTCACTTTCTTTCCGACTTGATTCTTATTGACTTGCGCGTCAGAATGCAATCGCAAGAACACCCCATGCCTTTGTCTTTAACCAGTCTTCCCTTCTGTATTTATAGGAATACCTTTAGGTCAGAGCTCAGCACTAATATTTGGCGGCCAGGTAAAGGGCGAGCATTTTCATAATAATCAAGCACAAAGCAATGCCACCCAGAAAAAGAATCCAAAGGAAAGGAGAGACAACAGCTCTAGTTGGAACGAAAACTCACCAAAGCCAACATTCTGTCCACCCAACTCAATCACGGGTGAGGCCAACCATGGAGCAATTTCAAGCCCTACCCGAACAAACACAAGCTTTCAAACAAATGCTTCAAACTATAGCCCCACCACAAGTCTTTAAAGTGCCAGATTTAGTCACACCGGATTAAGAAGTTGTTGTTGGATAGTCGAGCTACGAATACGTGAAAGGCTTTTCGACCTCCAAAGAAAAAGAACACACTAATCTAACTCATTCCCGCCCTAGCCACAATTCTACACATGCCACAACCCAAAAGTTCAAACAAACAAACTATGAACCCTAACTGAACAGAGATTTGAAAACTTCGATGCGGGCTATGGAGAAAGAAGTGAAAATGAAACCAATAGCACTTGAGGATGAGCTCAAAGTTTTGGAGACCTTACCCTTTATAGAAGAGATCGATGGAGCTATGCCTCTCAAGGGATTCAAAATGCCAACTTTTGAGACATATGACGGTATTTTTGACCCATTTAATCATTTGAAACTTTATAAAACTAACATGATGATACAGAGGGCAAACGAGACTCTAATGTGCAAGGGTCTAACCATTACTTTAAAAGACGCAGCTCGATCTTGGTATAATTGCCTAAAGTCAAGATCGATCATTATTTTCAAGGAGCTCAGCCACTCATTCCTATCTCGATTTGTGAGTAGCCAAAAAGCAAAGAAAACAACCTAAGCCCGATGTCAATTCATCAAGGGATAAATGAAACTTTAAAGAGCTATGTCACACCTTTTAATGCGAAAACTTTACAGGTTGAAAGCCCAAAGCAAACGGCTACTGTTGTCGTATTAACTAGTGGACTCAATAATAAGGAGTACCACTTGAAGTTGACATTGTTGCTAGAGCTACCTAAAACTCTGCCCGACATCCTACTAATATTAGAGAAATATATCAACACTAAAATTACAATGAAAATAAACCGAAATGAGAGAGGCTTATCCCTTATTCTTAACGGTTGAGGTAAGAAAGGCTCATTCTGCCTCTTTAATTATAAAAAAAAAAAATAAAGAATTCTACGATTCTCCCTCAAGAAGAAAACAATACAAGGCTAGAAGCCCCAGCAGAGAAAAAAACTACATTACACTAAATACCTCTCGTGAAAGGATTTTGATGCAAATTAAAAGAAATTTCGATATCAAATGGCCTAAACCACTAAGACAAAATACAAGGCGGGATCCAATAAAAAAATGTGCCTTAAACCGGGACATCGGTCATAATACAGAAGATTGTATCGACCTGAAAAATGAAATTAAGGCTCTGATAAGGCAAGGTCAATTGAATCAAAAAGAAGGCTAAGCTGACAATAGCAAGCCAATCGCCATGGTGATTAATGTGATCACAGAAGGTAGCTCCACCTCGACAAAAAAAAAAGTTCAATCTAGGATTGGTAATGGCAATAAACACCTCGGCTAAGAAAGAAAAAGATTGAAAAGACAAGCTGATCTCATTCAACTTGAAAGATTTGGAGGGGATTCAACACCCACATAATAATGCCATAATGATCATAACCTTGGTCTATAACTATGTGGTCAAAAAAATATTATTTGATAATAGGAATTTGATCGATGTTATGTACTATGGCTATTTTAAGAAAATAGGGATTGGTGAACATTAGTTGAAGTCAATCACCACAACATTAGTAAGTTTTAGAAATGAATAGGTGCTAATAAGAGGAACCATCAAGCTCTTGATCTCTCTAAGAATAAAACCGAAGATGATCATCTCAGTTATGGAGTTTATGGTAGTAAATATCCCATCTGCCTATAACATGATATTAAACCGATCTAGTCAGTCTGTTATATAGCTCAAAGGCTCAGCTCCCCACTTGAAAGTGAAAATTTCAATTCTTGTAGGGGTTGAAAAAGTTCAGAGAGACCAGTTCATAGTACGACAATGTTATGTTACAATGATGAAATGTAGGATTGGGAAGTAGACAGACAGCTCGACCAATTTCGAGGTGGAAGACAAAGAGAAACCGATAAAAAAAAAGTTGACAATGAGCAAAAAAATGACAATGAGAGCACAAAACGTAAGACCAATAAAAGAGAAGTGCACTTTTAAGTCGCTTTGAGCTCTTAAGCTCTATAAAAGTTTAATTTTGTTTAATTTTTTAAATTTTTTGAGATAATAGTGGAAATGATCGATCTCTTAATTTTGTTTAATGTTACGTGGACCAAGCTAACACGTCAGCTAAAATATAACATTAAATGAAGAATACACTTCACTTCTACTAATATGTTCAGAAAGTTATTTAATATACTAATCATCATGTCAAGACCTATTTTCATAGGAAATGATCCTAACCTAATAGAACAAAAAGAGATAATCAATCAAAGATCAAACTCGAATGAAAACTAACCTGAGTTGACTGAAAACTTTATGACAATTTCATTCTAGAATAATACTCTTAAAAAATACAAGCAGATTAAAGTCAAGCTCCAGCATAAAGACCAATTGATTCAACTTATAAAAGATAATGTTGACCTATTTGCCTAGATATCGTTCGATATGCTTGGGATTGATATCGAATTAATGTTACACAGACTATATACTAATCCCGAGGTGAAACCAATTCGATAAAAGAAAAGAACTTTTATCCATGAAAGACAACAGGCCATTGAGAAAGAGGTTGACAAATTGTTACGAGCTAACTTTATCAAAGAGGTCTACTACTCTAAATGGATAACCAATGTGGTCATAGTTAAAAAGCATGACGAAAAATAGAGAATGTTCGTAGACTTTACTGACCTAAATAAAGCCTATCCAAAAGATAATTTTTCCCTTTCTAACATAAATCAACCGGTAGATGATAGTGCCAAGCATAGCCTTTTAAGCTTTATGGATGCTTATTTTAACTACAATCAAATCAAAATATTAAAAGAGGATAAGGATAAGATAGCTTTTATTACTAAGAAAGGCCTTTATTGTTATAAGATCATACCTTTCAGACTAAAGAATGAAGGGGTGACCTACCAAACACTGGTCAACAAAGTATTCAAAAAACAAATCGACTACAATATGGAGGTATATGTACACGACATGATAGTCAAGAGTAAGAGTTTGATTGAGTATCTGAAAGACCTTAGAAAAACCTTTAATACTTTGAGAAAGTATAATATGAGGCTTAACTTGAGCAAATATGCTTTTAGGGTTACTTCGGGCAAGTTTCTCGACTATATAATCAACCAAAGAGAGATAGAGGTGAACCTCGAAAAGGTTTAGACAATTCTAAAAATGAAAGCATCGACCTCCATAAAAAATGTGCAAAGGTTAACAGGTAAAATAGTCATGCTCAGCTGATTCATGTCCAGATCGGTAGAACGATGTCTATCGTTCTTTAAGATTCTCATATATGTCTCTGATTTCAGGTGGACTCAACAATGTCAAAAAGTTTTTGATAAACTCAAAGAATTATTATCCTTCTCGTTTATCTTATTTAAACTGAGGACTAATGAAACATTGCACTTGTACTTAGCCAACATAGATCAAGCTGTCAACTCGATCTTAGTTCAAGAAGAGAAAGGAAAATAATGATAGATCTATTTTGTAAGCAAAGTAATAATAGAGCCTGAAGTTAACTACAATAGTATAAATAAATTAGCATATGCCATGGTCACCTTAACCAAAAAACTTAGGTCGTACTTCCAAGTTTATGCGATCTACATCCTGACCAATCAGCCATTGAAACAAATATTACAGAAGCCTAAAATGTTAAGAAAGCTAATCAAATAGGTAGTAGAGCTTATCGAATTTGACCTACACCTTTTGCCTAGATCGACATTAAAATCAGAAGTGTTAGCCGACTTCATAGTAGAACGCACCTCAATGTAACTAGAGAGATAGTTAGAGAAAAAAAAAAAACTCTAGATAAAGATGATTAGAAGCTATTTG